>NW_007577851.1:96715-129822 GCF_000690725.1 Stegastes partitus | reverse complement strand
AGAGAGAGAGAGAGAGAGAGAGAGAGAGAGAGAGAGAGAGAGAGGGGGAGGGAGAGTGAGAGAGGATCAGTCGTGCTGCGCTGGTACGTGCGTGTGATTCATCAGCGAAGGCCCCGCCCACTGGTCGGCGCAACCAATCATCACAGGCCTGAGATCTGCCTGACCACTGACTGCAGGTGATTAAATATGATAAAAAATAGAGAGGCTGGAGGAGTGGGTGGTAGAGCGGAAGTGGCTGAGTGTCTTATAAGGTTGTGATTAATGGGAGGGAACACACAGAGAGCAGCACAGACGATGGGACTGTTTCACTTGACTTAGTGCTGAATATGAACCACAGCACAGTGACTACTAGAGGATTCACCTGGAGACATAACTGAATTAGCACAGCGACAACCAACGCACTACTGACACACATACAGATGGGTGACAGATAAAAGGAAACCCCGACATAAAAAGTGTGACTAGGGTGCCACCAGAACAGTTTCAGTACACCTTGATATTATTCTACAAGTCTTTTGAACTGATGCTGGTAGAGAACGCTGTCCAACATGTCGGTGCAAAATTGCCCATACATGTTCTATTGGTTTGAGATCTGGTGGCTGTGAAGGCTGTAGCATATGATTCTTGTCATTTTCATACTCATTAAAGCATTCAAATGACTCCTTGTGCCCTATGGATGGGCGCTTTGTCACCCAGGAAGAGACCACTCCCATCCACACAGAAATGTTTCATCACTGGACAAAGGTGATCACTCAGAACAACTGTATTGATCTGCAGTAATCCTTCCCCTGTAAGGGGATATGGCGGCAAAACGCCCCTTCACAACATAACAGAGCAACTGGATCCCCTCATTGCAGTAGTGAAGGGATCTTTTTTCCTGTAATGTGTCACCCATTTGTAAATGTAAATACACAGCATGATCTCATCTACTCAAGTCAGAACAGAAGGCAGGGCCTGGCCATAATTCAATGACTGTATTATCAACTTAGAGCAGCATCATTATTTAATGTTAGTGTCGTTATCGTTTGATAAATTTCTGTTCAGCTTTTGGGAAATTTCCTTTAATTAACATGCGACATCTGCTCTGTTTATTCCATACAACAAGTTGTAATTTTGTGGCTGATTATGTATTTATTGTGGTCAAGGAGAGGTTACCAGACAACCAGCAGAGACTCCAGGAAGTCACAACATAATAGGTCAGCGCATATCCCCTTTAAAACCCCGTGTTTAGCTTTGGTACAGAATAAACAAACAAGATATACCATGTTAATTGCTGCACTTTAGAGGTTATGTGAGGTGAAATCTGTGACCTTAAAGAAAGCCAGGTCAGTCATTTCCTGCTGTATCTAGTCTTTGAGCTAAGCCAACTATCTTCTTGATTCAGCTTCATATTCATTAGACAGATGTGAAAACAGCAGTTGTGTTGAACATTATGTATAATTAAAAACTTACAAAAATATTTTAGCCATTAAAGTCTTAGTTTTTATTACCAAAAAAATTGTGTTTGATCTGAAACCAAGGAACACCTGGGCAAGAATCATTGATATTAATGCTGGTATTTATTACTTTTTTGCACCTAATGCACTATTAAGTAGAGAAGAGCCATGTCTCATGATTTATGAGTTGAATGCATCATTAATGAGCTTCTATTTTCGTTACCATCAAATGATTTCCTAAAACATTAAGCAATTCCTTTACTAATTTCTGTTAACTACTTAATCATGTGTACGTTAAAAAATAGCTGCTGATCAATTAATTCTTTCTGCTTTAATTGACGCTATCCTTATCCAAGACTTCTACCTCAATGTCTTACAACCCATACCTTATCCCGATCAATAGCGTAAATACATTAGGTATCGATCCACCCACTACTACTTTGAATGTCACTATTTATACGTAGTCCTAATGCAGAAATGACCACTGACTGATGGAGAAACACTTGAATTCACACAACACACACACATACACAGAGGCTTCAGTTAGCACCGCAGCAGAGAGTGAGGGTCTGCCAGTGACAGTTGGTGCCATCACTGGTGCTGGCTGTCTGCCACCAGGCTTTAACCCTCCCCTCCCCTCCCAGGGAACAAGAAGAGCTGTTTATCTGACTAACTCCAAGACTGCCAGCACACCCTCCCCCATCCACTACTTACCAATGATGAGCAATGCTCCATACACCACTGCCATATCTACGCTTCTAACTGCCCCCCCTGCCAGCCTAACATCCACCACAAAGCTCCCCTATCACCCACTTGACATGTAGCTTGAGCTACATGCACATTGCCACCTATTACCCCCAACCATATGTCACCAAAATCCCCTCTGTTTCAATCTATAGGTCCATAAGGCTTAGCGTCCATCCATATGTTTGACCCTTTTGCCAAACCCAGAGCAGGAAGAGAAAGGTCAGAAATTCTACAAGTATTTTTCATTGTTTACAGTAATATTTGAAATGCTTGCATAGATCTTTACATTGTCAAAAATTAAAAAGGCACATTTTTAAAATTGCAAATATTAACACAGGATGCCACTGTTTGTTTTCCACATAATACCTACAGTCAATGCTTCTTTAAACATATTATTGTAAATGTGATAACAAAGGTCCTCTAAATTAACCCAAACCTTGATTTTTCAGTAAACCTAACCAAGTTGTTTTTGTGTTGAATCCTGACCAAACAGAGGTACAAAATCTCAGTGCTACATTTCCTGATACATCAGGTGTAATTTAGGAAACCCAGGTTTCCTGAATTAACAGTTATTCAGTAGCAACATAAAGACAAAGTGAGGGGAAAAAATCAACACAAAGTGCCTTAGTAAGGTGTTGGGCCACCCAATAAAGGTAATCACTCAGAACACCTTTGTATTGATTTGCAGTGACATTTTCCTTTAAGGAGATAATTGAACCCAAATCATGCCAGCAAAATACCCCCCACACCATAAAAGAGCCACCAGATTACCTCACTGCAGGGATCAAGAGTTCAGATTTTCCTTTAATTTGTCACCGTCTGTATGTGGTCATTTAGGTTGGAGGACATGTTGGATGGACAAAATTTATGCAAAGTGGTTTGATCTGCAATTTCCTTTGTTTAACATGTTGAAGTATTCTGATGGCAAGGGGTTTAGCTGAATGTATATAAAAAATAAAAAAAATAATACAAAAATAAATAATCAAAGACCAGTGAGAAGAAAAGCTTCACCTTCTCGAAAATAAGGATTTGACTCTTATTTTCATAGGATTTTAAACTTAATGTCTTTGTACTGTTACTCAGACAAAACAAGAAAAATATTGACACCGTATTGGCCACTCAGAACTTGTGAAAACTTTTCTGCAACTTTAGACAGTAACTAAGTAACTAAAAACCTGAAAGAGTCATTAGTAATAAAGGAACAACCACTCAGTACCAGGAATAATCCTCATTAGAAATGTTGGTTTTCACTTAACACACTTAGTCAGGATAGACTGTAAATAGTATCACACCTAAGCATAAGACGTTGACACAATTACACAATATACAATAATTGAAATGCCTTCAAAAATTAGAGTACATGGTTCAGGTACTACAGCATTTCCTACATAAATCTTGTTCTTCTCTGTTCAGGTTTAACTTTCACCGTTTTATTTCCTCTGACAGTTGATGGAAAAACACCTGCTGCCACAGTGCTAACTAGCTAGCATTTAGTAGCATTTAGCCAGACCTGCCAGAATAATTAACCTATAGAGAGCAATAACTGCAAGAGGACAGACTGTAATACACAAACTAACACACACAAACAATAGCTTAGATTGTGTAATCCATTTTTGGACATTTCTAAATGCCCAAAACTCTGAAACACGCTGTCCTTTGCATTTTTAGCCTCGTAGCATTGCAATGCTACGGAACTAGCAAACAGTAGAATGGTTAGCCAAATATTAATCTGGTGAATTAAGGATGTGGTGTTAAGACATATATTCAAACATTTACTGACCTTTTAGTCTTGTCTTGTCCTCCACAAACCCCATCAAAACAGCTAGAAAATGTACAGTGAGTTTATAAAAACGTGGTCTCGACACGGAAGATAATTCCAATTGAAATGTATTGGTTTGAAATTCGTGCTCGGGAACACGAAAAAGTCGGACAAATAGTGTCCCAGGACACAAAGCAATAGATTAAGTTTCGTGACTATTTCCTGAATAGTCGTGAGACTGGGTTGGAGTTTACTGAAAACAGCGAACTAAGGTTGCTGAAGAAAATGAGACTGAACTGAGCAGCTGATCTAAATTACTTCTAAGTGATCTCACTGAGTGTGTCTCAAATAATAAGCAAAATGCAATATGCTTTGCCACAAAAAGGTTTTTTTGTTGGTTTTTTTTAAGTATGTGTTTTATTTTTATTTTTTAAGTTGTGTGAAACAAGTCTTTAGGAACTGCCTATGTGTGATATTTTATTGGAAAACATGAAACTGCTGATCAGATGTTATAGAAAACTTATTAAACAATTTGACATGTTAGTTGCAATGCCTTAAAATCTAATTAATATGCTTGGAATAAAGAAGTTACTAACAGGTAGGATGACACACATTGGCTGGACTCCCTACCTATCCTCCCGTTCACTGTGTAAAATCATCATAATAATCATCACAACAGGATAATCACTATCATCATCGCTGTATGTGGCAGGTTTTCTTCAGGTACAGTTAATCCAGCTCAGCCTGTCCTTGTTAACCTGCCATGCCTGACCCTGGGCCTGCCTGCGTGGCAGCAGCCTCGGGTCTGTCTCCTGTAGCGACCGTGCCATTCAGCCGTGAAGGCTTGGCCTCGGACCGGTCCTGTTACCTTGGTGACAGCCGAGCGTGACCACCCACCATCCCCTCCCTCACTTGGACCCGTTGCCCTGCAGTGAATCTGAGCTGTTTTGTGTCCTCTCATCATCTCCTTTGGTACAGATGGAGGGGACACCAGTGCAGACTCTTTATTTAACCCCAACATCCAGGTCTGCATTCAAGGAGACAGATAAAATTATTTGTGTCAGATGTGGGCAAGATTAGAAGAAACACTGTGTTGCTGAGGAAAGGAGGAACTGTCTCGATTGCTCTGGTCTGGATCCTCTGAAGAGAAACAAACCACAGATCAGTTGAAATTATCTTCACACTGTAGCTGCCATCTCATCAGCATTAAAAACACTCACTAAGCACTAAAGTAAGATTGGCAAAATGTTGGGTTAGGTTAACATCAGATATTAAATTTAAGGACCTTTGTTAATTTTGTTAAACCAATCCAAGTCATCCTGGCAGGTATCAGAAAACCACAAGTCAACCAACGTGACTCAACTTTTCTCAAGATAATACAGAAGAGATGGCGTATCAAGGATTTCCCCACATAGACTGATTATTAAATCTAAATGTATGACACTGGAAGTAATGTGGGATTCATGTTTTCCAGTCTTTGACAATTACCTTTTTAGTCTCATCATCCAGGCTAATTTATATGATAATGAAGTGATAAAGTATTCTTCTAGCAAGAAAAATGTCTGTGGGGAAGTATAATTCTTCTGTACATACACTAGAAAACAGGTCAGAGGTATGAGATCAGAGCAACTCTAACACTGGACACTACAAATGCCAATAAATGTTCTCATCTTTCCTGCCTTTCATTTCTCTAGTCTTTGCTTCTTCATAAATCATACTATGAATAAACAAACACTTTTTCTCACCTCTGTTTATATGCTTTGATTATAATATTGAGATATTGAAGGATAAAATGTGTGTAACATGACTTGTATGTATTACAATAAAGTAGAACCTTCCATACTTCAATGACTTCTTTAACACATGATCAAACATTTCCTCTTCCCTGTTTTTTTCTTGCAATTTGTAGAAGTAAAATCTCACACTTGTTCCTTCGACTGAGGACCAGGACTTTGAAACTCCAACAAGATTCAAACCTGCACCCGGTCAACAAGATAATGATCAGCATCATTCATCAGGAGCACCGATGTGTCCAATCAGATGCAGCGATGCTTGCGTCTGCCTCTTTTGACCTGGTGCTTCTCTTCCTTCCCACCCCCACTTCAATGTGCAGACGCAGGGTTGCTTAGCAACCCAGGAGCAGCCTATGGAGAACACGATCATTCGAGCAGACTCACACACACTTGGAAAACCCAGGAACTCTGAAGGAGGAAGATAATTTACTCCCACTCCACCCCTCCATCACGCTCTGTGACCGCCCAAAAATAAGAGACACAGTCAACAGCAGTGCGTGGAGGAGATTCCTGCACCTGAGACCACGCACACTCAAGAGCTCAGTGCCTGAGCAGAGAGTCATCTGTAGGCATCACATATGTCTCCTGAAACAATCCCATCAGCACCTTTGATTAAAAGCCCTCACATACATATCTACATCCAGAAGCTCACTTCATATTTTGTGATTTTGACTGATTACCAAAGGATTTAAGCCCAGCAGCCATGAAATCAGCATTTCTAACAGACAAAGAGCTTTAAGAGATGAAAGTTAAAAGCTCTGCAGCGTCTCCCCAGTCTAACACCATTAGCACATTAAGTGAGTGCTTAAATACAGTCAGCAGACGATGGATCAACTCAGTGCCTTGAGCGGGAGACAGCACTGTAATCCCCTAAAGGGGGGTTTCACTACAGTAATGGCAACCCGCATGAAACCACAGCCCCTGGGGAGTGGTGGAACTGGGTAGATTATGAACAGCCTTGGGGCAACGTTAAATCCCTCACAGGTCCAACAAACACACACACACACACACACACACACAGAAAAAAGCTGGTAAGTGTACACACATAAACACAACCGTAACATACATGAAAACACACACACACACAACCATGTTTGAAAATGAAAAAAAAAAGAGAGGAGTACACACATAAAAACAAACACACACACATCATTCAGGGTTACGATTTGACTGATACCTCAGCGGGGGTAAATAATTCCTCTCATTTTACATCTGCATGACATGTTTGGAGAGGAGGGTGCACTTACTGGGTGTCAGGGGGATCATTTTACGACTGCTGGTTTAGGGGATGGTGATGGAATGACTCTTTGTGCTGAAAGCAAAGAGATGGCAGCAGTTGAGTGTGTTTTTTTTTTTTTTTCTTTTTCTGGCCAGTTAAAGCTAAAGCCTGAAGGGAAAGAGAAATAAACTGAAACATAGTGACATAAAAGGTAAAGAGCACATTATAGGCTGATTCCAGCTGGAAAACAGAATGAAAACAGTGTGACCTGGTGATTAACATTGACGAGCACATGATTACCTGACAAGGATATAGTTGTTATTACATGCTGACTCTGAGAACAAACAGAAATGCTGAATTTATCACAAATCGAATCACTCGAGGAATGGACCGTGGAGCCATTACACGTGGGCCAAATTATTTCAGCTGGTTATACGCAATACCACACTAGGGGGGGAAAATACCATAAAGAAACATCTGGCAGCAAGGGCATAGGAAAATAATGGTTGAAAAATGACTGAATGCTGTAATGTTCAAAAACTGTAAAAATGAGTGAAAATTACGATAAATACCTGTAAAATGGTTATATTTTTAGCAGATGAAAATACTGTAAAATATTTTCATTTTACGATCACACATCGTGAAAAAAATTATTATTTGTAAAATTACACATTTCAGATGTGGACATTATGTATAGTTTTGGCCTGTTTTGGGGTATTTTTGTGTATTTTTTGACAATTAACATGTAAAATTTATACTTAATTTTCTATAATTTTACGACAGATTGTGTTATTTAACTAAATAAGGAAAATCTGTAAAATGACAGTTAAAAAAAAGTATATATCATTTTAAAATTCTTAATATATTTTTCTTTCCAGTAATAGCAAATAACTGTAAAATAATGATTTTTTTCCCAAATTAAATACAGTAAAAACATTGTAAGTTGACTGTCAGAAGTTGTAAAAGAATGAATTATCTTTTGTAAAAACTGATTTCTTATGAGGCATTGTTTACAGATTTGGCCTGTTTTGTAGTGTTAACATGTAAATAAATACCTTTTCCTGTGATTTTACTAGTTATCTGTAATTTAACAGGGAAAATCCATTAATTAACTGTGAACGGTTTAAAAATACAGTTAGAAACTGCTATAAAATGGTCATTTTTACAGTGCAAACAGCAAAACTTTGGTAAAACACTTAAATATAGTTAGTAGAAAGTTCAATTATATATGAATGCATCCTGCTTTTGGGTAATTCAGCTGTCATATAAATTCAAACAAATTTAAAGCACTTGCACTGCAAAGTCTTTCCAGCCTGGTCAAGTGCTCATTTGTTGCCTTTCCCCTCATGGGGCAAAGCTGCTTAGAGCAGAAAGGAGATTACACATAACTAAATATACAAACAGAAAACACTGCAAAGCCTGTGTGACCGCTGCCTCTGAATACACACACACACACACACACACACACACACACACACACACACACACACACACGTACACACACACACACACACACAGACCTTTTTCGAGACCCAAATCTGTGTATAGATTTGGGTTTCTATCTGACCTGACGCTTTCATCTGCACATAAATACAGTACTTAAACAGTACATGCGACAAAAAGGTCTGCAACAGCCTGCAGCTTTACTCGGTGGGGATTCAATCCTCTCACATGAACAGCAGTTAACTTGTACGCACACAATGCTCTGATCTGACTCAGATTCATAAATATAAAACTCCATAAGCGAGACAAGCAGCCTTTAAAGTCTGTCTTTCTCTCTGTCCTGTATTACAGTCAGTTAAGAGTTGGCCTTTGGTTGCGCACTCTTAAAAATGTTCGATTTTTATAACCGTGAGCATAAAACCCGCGGGGAGAGACAGACACAGGTGACCTTTGGGGGAGGGGAGGTCACTGAATGTAATCTTTCTATAAGCAAACCGAGGACTCAGCAGCCGGGGGAATACATGCACAGAGCAGACCTCGCTCAGCAGTTGAGACGGAGTGTGAAAGAGAGAGTGAGTGAGAGACAGCGACAAACATCCCATCAACCTCCACACAACCTACATGCTCAAGGCATTTTAGGCCTGTGTGTAAAAATACATTCTTAGGGTTCAGCTGAAGCCAACATGAGGTTTTAGCAGTCTAACAAACTGAGAGGGTATTTTTGAAGTTCTGTTTTATTAGAACAAGACTCCATCTTTGCGTTTGTACTGCGCTTTCATCCTGAGCGTCAGTGAAGTGATAGCAACTGGAAGAATTTCATACAAAAACATGAACTTTATTGGATACCCGCTGAGCTTGACTGCTAAATCCTTGTATTAGCTTTAATGGAAATTCACTTTTCTCACTGTTAAGACAACACTGGATTTTGTTTCCCATCTCTTTCAACATTAGGAAGAAATGTTTTCAGGGATGATGTGGAGAGAAGGAACAATGGCAGGGACTGATGACATTGTACAAAAGGGCATGCACATATTGACAGGCTTGGGGAAAAAAAATGTCCATAGAAGAGGAGGGACGAAGGTAAAATAAGCAGGTTTCCTTTAAATGTTAGAGTTTGATAAAAGAGATTAAACTGATGTTTTTACACGCTTGCATGAAAAACCAAGCAAGAGAGAAATTAGGTTTTGTGCACAGTAACACAGTAACCTAAGGACTCACATTTTGATTTTGCCTACTAAGCACATGCTTACACACCATCATGAGAGATGACATGATGACACATGTGCATGCATCAGGGAAAAAAAAGATCTGAAATATGGAGCAACACTTGGATCTGAATCTATTTGCAAAGCTCTCCAAAGCCGTTTCAATATATTTTTTATGACATCACTGCCCCCTGGTGTCTGGCAAAGAATGGTGCATTATTATAAATTTGCACTGTACAATGCAAGAGAATATGTGACTATCTTGTTTAATTTCACTTTGCAAAAACAGGATGGAAAATAAAAGCACAGTTCTTCTTCAACAACATGGCTATGTACTCGTTGAAATAACATTTCCATTTTACATCACAGTCAAAATAAATCTGAGGAGATGGGCAGTACATAAGCACAACTTTGAAGGAAGAGACGCGCTATCCTACCTCTGCATGCCACGAGTCTAAATCTAAAACCAACCAGACTTTCTTTATTGGCTTTACAAAAGCATTATTTTGTAATTCTGCCACTTCAACTAATGAAAAGATGCTCAGATCTGTTCAGCAATTTACCACTGACAGGCAGGAACGTCATTGGAGGATAGAGTCAACCTGGAGAGACATTATATTTTTTCACAACAACAGCCAATACTTCTTATTGGTGGATAAATATAACCAATCATTTACAGTACAGTAAAATACAAAGCTCTCTGTTTTAGAGTGGTCTATAATTTAGACAGAATCAAAACTGAAAATAAAATTAACTCAAATAAATTTGACCTTGTGTGTTATTACATATATACAGGGGTTAAATTGGGCTTTGTGAGGACAGGGAGCGCTTGTCGAGTGAGGCTGGTGTGGCAAACTATTCATTTCTTCGGTACGAAGTAGTTGCAGTAAAAATTAAACATTGCGTTCAGTGGATGTGGTTTGTCCAGAGTAACAATGGCACTGTTTGGTAAAAGAGATGATGCAGCTGAAATTTCTAAATGTGATTTTTTTTTTTTTTTTTTTTAAGTCAAAAGGATAAATTCCTTTCACGTCCATTGTTTTGGTGAAATTTAAAAGCCAGCTTTCTCAAAATAAATCTTACTATCTAAATAGACAAACACGAAGATTCTCATTTTGTAATTATTTTGTTTGGGTACTTTCTGTACCATCTGATAATTTGGATGCAGCAACATTTTAGATGAATTAAAGAAAACAAGGTAATGAAGCTCTGTAAAGTCCCAAAAGACAATAATACAACTTCTCAAATATAGAGACCAGTACAATGATGTTTTCATTATAAGACTGACTGCCTGGTGCTCTATTTTTTATTTATTCAACTAATGGATGATAACTTCATGCTTGCACTACCACTCTGGAAAATATTATGCACTTAACCACAGGAAAAGCTATTATGACTTTTCAGAGGAGAATTAAAAATGCTGGATTCATCCTGAGCATAACCACTGTTGTCATAGGGTTGGTCTGATAAGCAATTTCTGGGCTCTGGATATTGGGGACCATTTAATCTTTTGATTATCTTTTATCTTTTGAATATTTTAATTTCACACAGCTGTACCACATTTGTGCGAAAACAGTGGAGATGCAGATGGTGTTTTTTGTTGGTCTGTTCTTTGCTTTTTATGAGTTTTTGGGGTCCGCGTCTGGCGAGCCATTCAGCCATAGTTCTATTGTTTTTACATTTGTGAAACAGCTGTTGGGGCTGAGCCAGACCAAGCCACGTCGTGGGAGAGACCGGACATGCCCAATGAGCTGTGCAGGAGGAAGAGGGGATGCAGGGCAGAAGTGAAGCGTCGGGAGAAAAGGAGACGCTACAAGCCGTCCGTTCGTCCATCATCATGAGAAACATGAGGTCTCTCCATAACAAGCTGGAAGAGCTAACAGCTAACAGCACTGACTGGGCTGCAGTGGGAGTATCGGGAATACAGCTTTATGTTGTTCACGGAGTCATGGCTGAACAAACTCACTCTGGACTCGCTCTCAACTTTGGACGGATTTCACCTGGTCAGCTTCAGGGAGAGTGGTAAGAAGAAAGGCTGGGGACTCACTATGTATGTGAATTAGAGATAGTGTAATGCTACCACGTTAGTGTTCAAGAGCAGCGCTGCATGAAGGATGTTGAACTGCTGGCGGTTGGTTTGCAGCCGTTTCACCTGCTGAGGGAGTTTTCGCACATCCTGGTGATTGCAGTTTACATTCCCCCCTCGGCTGAGGCTGCTGCAGCCTGTGAGCTTATCCATAGCTCAGTGTCCCAGCTGCAAACATCACACCCTCAGTCTCTGATCGTCATCTCAGGAGACTAACCATACATCACTCTCTACCACTCTCCCTATATTCAGCCAGCATGCGGACTGCCCAACGGGAGATGGTGGGGCCTTGGACCTGCTGAAGATGCATATTACTTAATTATTGTTATTTTCTTGTACTTTCTATATTTTTGGATGCTGCTGTGGCGTGTAAATTTCCCAGGTCTAAAAAAAGTATTTTCTACTCTATTTTATTCTTTTGATTTTTAAAAATAAAGCTATGTTAGGGTTTCAAAATTTGTTCAACACTGCACACCCAAACTCAGCTCCGGTGGGCTCCGGCCCAATTTAACCCCTGATATATAGAACAAATTTGGATGTAGTTATTTTACAGTTGCCTTGAATAAAATTTTAAAGCACAACCAAATAAAACTAAACTTTAAATACTTTAAAGTAAGTGTTCATTAATAACTTCAGGTGAGACACAATAGGCAATCCTGGAACAAAATGAAAAGTGCAGAAGCATACATTATTATAAGTAATTTTAAATGGGATTGGGGCCTATGTCAGGCTCCTGCTGATCATCCATGTAGTAAGGATCTCCCTGGTGGACTCTGTGGTTGTGCACCCTCAGGTTCCCCCTGTGCGCAAATCTCTTTCCACACTCTGTGCAAGCAAAGGGTCTCTTTCCCATGTGAACGTCCCGCTGGTGGGCTCTTAGGTTCCCGCTGCGGGCAAAACGTTTACCACACTGAGCGCAGCCAAAAGGCCTTTCCCCTGTATGTGTGCGCGTGTGCACAGTGAGCTCAGAGGGAGTGAGGAAGCTCTTGTCACAAAACTGACAGGGATGAAGTCTGACTCCTGTATGGCGTAAAAGGTGTCTGCGCTGGTGGGAGGGGTAAGTAAAACACTTTGTACAGTATGGGCAAGTGTAAGGTCGTCCGTTCCCTCCACCTGGAGCTGGAGGATGGCTAAGAGTGTTTGTGTGTCGCAGAGTGAGCGACTGTGAATTAGACTGAGGCCGGAGAGGGTCTCTGTTGCTGAAATTTGCAACTCGCCGTGTGTGATTGATGGGACCTCTAGCAGCTCTGTCGTCCCTGGGTCTCCATGGTGATTCACCAGTAGGGGCTTGGGGTTGATCCTGACGAGCCCCCCTCTGCCCGACGCCCTGACCCTGGACTGAGTTCTGATTGGAGTTTTGGTTCTCAGGCTCCTGGTCCAGGAAAGGGAAAGAGCTATCGTCATCCTCATTACTGGTCTCGTCTGAGCCAAAACTAGGTCGGAAGCACGGTGCGTCTGTGCCAGTGCTGCCGCTAGCTTGACCAGAGCAGCTGGTGCCATCTGCCTGCAAGTTCTCCAGACCAGACACCCCACCTCGGGTAGCGTCCAACCCCGGTAACCACTCCCCTGGTTGAGCTAAGCTTGGGTCTGGCCTGGGGGAGCAGCGTCCACTCTGGGAGATGGAGAGAAAAGGTGTAGAGGCTTGATCCTGGAGGGATCTCTGGTCTGCACTGCGATTGCTCTGATTCCAATGAGATACTGCAGAGAAATTAGGGTGCAAAAAAAACAATTTATACACTTTCATCTCTCTACCTATAATAACATTTTACTGCACCCCAAAAAGACATTTGAGTGTTGTTTTGTTAAAACAATAATAGCCTAAAACAACAGTGAGAGCGGTGACCTTCTTACATTTGGTCTTGGCTTGTGTAGTAGACAAGGCATCGATCTGCCTCTGGCCCCCAGCAGCAAGACTTCCCTCTGGGGCTAACACTGTGACAGACAAGGCCGGTCGTGATCCAGCACGCTGTAAAGAAAAAGTTAAATAAGTCTGTAAGGTGTAGAAAAGCCAACAGCAAGGCACGATGGATGTATCACTTTGTGCGACTTCTTTAGAAAATGTGAAGATTTGAATGCTTTAGTTTATTACACAGCTAATTTTTGAGTCATGGAGAGGCAGGACAGGATCTGACCTCGTGCTTTACTGAAGCTCCATCCTGACCCGTGGCCTCCTCTTTCAGTCTGCTGAGGCTTTGGCTGTTTCCTTCTACTGGGTCTGAATGAGAAGATACATCCTTTCCCACATTCAGTCCTGTGCAAGAGAAATGTGGTTGGTCAGTGACAGTAAAGTCTACTCAATCAGGGACAAACCGGGTTAATTTAAAACGCATTTGAGCAAGAGATACGCAGGTATAGATAGCAAAGTGGATAAATTGCTCTAAGACGAGCCAAGGTTATGAGCCCTTATTACAATTTTACTGTTCTGCTCTGTGAAGACAATAACCACACTGAGTAATACCTGCTCCTGTCAGGGTCTGTTGTCTCAGGCTGCCCTCTCTGTCTCCTGATGACATCTCCCCTTCCTCGCTCCCTCCTCCCTTCGCCTTCTGCCTCCTCTCGACTTTCTCCAGCTTGCACCGGAGGATGGAGATCTCCTCGGTTTTCTGCGCCAGCTCCGCCTGCTGTTCACACAGGCTGCTCTCAAAGATCTTGGCGATCTCGCACACAGCGGCTGCAAGCAGCGAGTCCATGACGGTGGCCAGCTGAGCATGGAAAGCGCTCCTCACTGACTCCATTACCCTTTGTTTGGCTGACACTGTTTTAATGCCAGCGACTGATTGACACCGCCGTTTTCTTCTGAGGTTGGCCTCCAGAGGCAGGAGACAGACGATGTGGCTACCACTGTACACTCCTCTGCCCTGACACCTAGAAACTGCCATGAGATGCTGCCATGCTAAAGAGCTAACTCACGCCATTTCCAGCTGACGTGTATCGCAGCAATTTGCTTTTCAATAACGAAAACTCTTGGTGGTTTAATATCTCCTGACTGTCAACCTGTGCTGCGCTTTAGTGATCTTACTGAAGCTATGGTGTCAAAACCAAGCTAACGTTAACGTCACTGTTAAGTACGCGGATGACAAGCACTGCTGTGTACTGCAGGGAGCCCGTTTGCATTGTACACGAACATATATATAGTTGACTTGTAGCTAGCTATAAGAAAACAGCGTGTAGACAGGTAATGCAGTCAGTAAACACCAAGCTAGCTTACGTTACCTTTGGTTAACGTGTAAACAACGAAGCCAACGAAGCGTAGCCTGTACTAGCCACTTCTGGCTAACACAAAAACTAACTACGTAAATGCAAATTAAAACACCCCAAACCACTGGTAGGCAATACTGCTGATAGTCGGTGGCCAAATTTCTTCACCCGCTGACATTAAATCCATAAAGACTTGGAGACATGCAGCTTCTCATCGTCTGGGCGACCAGGTTGTACCTGTGACGAGATCTTCACGAAGTCTCGCGATAAGAGAGCTGCAGGTTTCAGATACTGTAATGAAGGAATAAAAAATAAATGCGTAATGTAGATATGCTTTCAAATGAATTGTTTACCCTTAAACCCACATTGTTTGAAATAAAAAACGATTATCCCCACTCATGTTTTCTTTGTAAATATGCAAACAAGGTGTAAAATATGAATTTTTTCATGTAAGAATTTTTTCAAAAGAAATAAATTTGGTTTGGAAACAGTGTTTTTTGTTTTGAAACAGTGACATATGATGAGGCATAAAAGAAAGTAACAGAACTTCACACATAAGAAATCTTCAACAGTGTATGGTTTTCAGATATCCATCGACAAACAGCAGAAATTTATACACAAAATATCCAAATTACATTATGTCCAACAGCGATCCTCACAAAACCAGATCCAAAATTCTGATTCCACAACCAAGCACAATTTGGGATGAAGGGAAAAGCACCAGTTTTGATTAAGCCCAAAAAGTAGACACATATACAGATTTACTTATAATTATTAGACCACTTGCTGTTTTCTTTACAAAGTCTACACAACATGAAAAATGTCAATACACAGAACAAAACACAATATATTGTAAACTAACATTTTCTGAGTCACCACTATTTTGTGCATAAGCTGTATGTGTAAATTCAGCAAATAATCTAAATTATCATTCAAAACTGTCTGAAAAAGAGAATTGTCAGATGACGAGAGGAGAGTTATTTTTGTGCTTAACAAAGAGAAATACAATGAGGGAGCCATTGCTATCCGGCTTGGAATCAGCAAAACAGCTGTCCATTACAACCTGAACTAGAAAACAGAACATGGTTCCACCAAGAACCACAAGGGAAGAAGCAGAAAACAGTAGTCACAGTGGTCTAATAATTATTCCAGAAGCTGTACAGGTTTAGATGATTGAACGCTACTTTCGATAAACCAATGTCACCTCATTCATCAATACACTGTACACGGCAAAACAACTGACTTTTAACAAGCAGAAATGTGGTTGTGCAGCCTCTACTGAGGTAGCTTCTCTTTCAGCATGTACAACATAGACCAATGTGGTCATTATTATAGGTAAAGAGCATGTCTCCTTTAAGGCAATGTTGGATTTACATAACTTTTGTGTCAATTGTTTCCCAATTTGTCAGGCATGCACTATATTAGTTAAAATCACATATTTTTCTCAACTCTTGAGAAGATAGTTTAACTGAATTCCCTTTCATTGCACAATATATCACAACACTGGCTTTACGTTTACTTTTAATGTAAAACACTTAAAAACATTAGAACAAGAGTACTCGGAGGTGGACTGGACCCCTCTGAACATCAACAGTGACACTGTTTTATCTCTGTGTTCTTACTTTAAATCTTACTCTAAGATGTAATTTCGCATCAGAATGACATCTTTCTGACTTGCCATTTGAAGTGAGCATTATGGTCACCAGATTTGTTTTTCTTTACTACTTTCTAGTATTGAAAGAAAGAAGTGGGCTGTGTATTCAGTAACCTAATGATTGAGCATCAAAGTATGAAAAAAGCAACAGAACAGTGTAACTTGAGCTTTCATCTCTCTGCAACAACTTAAATCCAGCACCTGACAGCTTCCAGGGTTTCAGTGTCCACAGACAGGTAATGTTAACTATATACTTGTATCATTTGTAGCAGCTCCATAGGGTTCCTGAGGCATCCTTCAGTGCAGTGTTTGAGGATACGCTACTCCTTCTGACATCCAGATGAATGCGTATGAACTGTTGCTTCTGTGTCGATACTCCTCTCACACTTCTCATCCTTGAGTGGTGTCACAGGAAAACTGCACGTTTTTTTGTGAATGTACAGCTGTGACTTAGCAGGAAACTTTGCTGGACACTTCTCGCATTTGATGGGCTTTTCCCCTGTATGGATACGATAGTGTTCAATCAATATGTTTTTGCTTTTAAAAAACTCCCGACACACTAGGCAGATGAAACCATCTTGGTGACGTTCACCCATTGTTTGCCATCTTGAGTTTTTGTCTGTACTGCCTTGTCTGCAAACTTCATTGTTGTTGTTGATTCCTTGACTTTTGCCTTTGCTAGAAGCAATCAGATCCTCTCTATTAGTTTCATTCCCTTCTACGGGCCCTGGTTCGCCATTTCTGTCAATGGAATTCATGTGGCCTTTGTGACGTCTCTCCATGTGCTGTTTTAGAGACTGCTTGAGGCGGAATTCCATTGAGCACACACTGCAAGAAAATGGCTTTTCACCAGTATGAACACGCATGTGTTGCAGACACCTGGAGCGGAAATTAAACTTCTTGTTGCAGTACGTACAGGAATACCTATTGGTGGCTTCATGTCCCTGAGTGGGTAACTCATCATGGTTGCTAGAGGAAGGTGTGCCCTTGTTCTCAGTGATGGTCTGTTTTTTGCTTGGTCCAGGTGTTTCTTCTTCATCACAGGAGGTTTTCGGAGCTCTGGCGGCTTCTTTTTCCAGCAATTGTTTGAGCTTTTTACAAGATGTTTTGTGACATCTGAGAGCACTGAGTAATCGGAATGGTTTTTTGCAGCCTTGGCATCTCCTGTGTGAGTTTGCATGTATATTTCGGCCAAATTTTGTGTCAAATATCTTCTTGCATATCTTGCAGGAGTATGTCATTTTTTCATCATTTTTCACAGTCTTTTCTTCTGTGGATTTAGATTCAGTTGCTGCACTTCTTTTTTGCTCTCTTTTGCTGTTGGCTGTATTTTCTTGTTCTTCTCCTGTTAGACTTCTCATTCCTCTTTTAAGGCCTTGAAAACTTGTCAGAGCAGAAGAGTCCTGATTGATGTCTAGGAGCAATATTTTCATGTCATTTCTCATTGGCGCACGTCGAGCTCCTTGGCCACGCGTTCGTAATTTTCTGTCCTCGGTGTGTTTATTCCTCTCCTTTAAGGTGGAAACTGTGAAAGAAAAACATTGCACGAAAATAAAACAGGTTACATGAATATAATAAACAAAACAATGAATTATGGAACAAATTGATTTAAGATCAACACTGCAACAAGATGTAAATAATTTCTATAAAGCTTAAAGTAGAACAAATACATTGGTTGGGAAACACAGAAGATGTAATGTTTAAAAACATTGAGCCACACTTAATCCTATAATTGTATAATTGTAATGTTCCCCCCTGCCTTCGCCCTAAGTCGGCTGGGATAGGCTCCAGCCCCCCCGCGACCCTAGTGAGGATTAAGCGGTGTATAGATAATGGATGTATTACAGCGGTACATCAATTAAAGTGGTTGGGTCACCCATTTAAACATAAACAAAAGGAATTTGTAATCCTTTCAGCAGTGAAAATGGAATTTAGTAAATTTCACAGTAATGTATCTTTTCATGTTCTGTTTTTCAGCAACAGCTCTGATAAATTTAAACATGTGCTTGATGGCTACTCTGCATATCTTGGAGTCCTTCTGGGCAAGGGTTGTATGCATCTTTAAAAGTACATGCTGTGCTTCCACAAGATGTTGCTCAGCACATGAATAATGATGACTGACACTTTACTGACAGTCTACATCAAGTACGATATATGATCAGATAAGAAAACTGTAAATACAAACGTGAAACTCTGTGAATGTCAATATGCAATGCAAGAGAGCAATCCTCAATTTGACAAGAATCATTTGCAGCAAAAATAATGAATAAAACAATTAGGAAGGAAACTCACTTCTCTTGGATTTCCTGCCATAGTTGTTGTTCTTCTTCTGGCAAAAGTTCATGTCATAGTCAGCCACCTTAAAAAAAGGACATTATTGGTTACATCTCCAATGATTAATAATGCAAAGTACAACGAAAACAGATGCGCCCAGTGCTATCGCTGGATAAGCAGCAAATATGATAGAGTATTTCTTTACTTTCATTTTGTTTAAATGTGAGGAAGAGTGATAACCATACCTTATAACAGAGAACAATGCATGTGTAACTCCACATCTCATCAGCTATCCTACATTATGCACATTACTGCTCATGTCTGTCTCTTTTGGAACCGTTGTGTTATTACTGTGCCTAAAACGGTTCACAGTTTTGACAACAGTCAACAACAACACAAGAGTGTATCTTTTTTTTTTTTTTTGCTTCTTTTAACAACACAGCATTTCAGGATGTAAAAAAGTGCTTTTCTCTTCAGGTTAATGATGCTAAACTGTAGATTTTCCCCTTTAGTTACACACCTCATGCTTGTGGATTGGAACGTGCGACACAGGAATGGACAGGCGTCGCAGTCTTACTATGGGACAAATGTTGTGGCCTCGCTTGGTCAAAGTCTCGCTGCCCAGGGGAGCACACCAGTCATCAGGTACTGCACAAAACCATACACACAAACGTAATTAACCTGCATGCAGTAATGTGACTCATCTCTCTATACTGGCAGTTCTTAAAAAATGTTATTATGTAACTATATCTATATCATGAATATCTTTAATGTTAGAAGGCAGAATAATTAGTCAAACTATTAATCACATTTAAACATTATACCTTCAAAATCAATCTCAGGAACATTGGATGTTTGTGCTGGGGCATCTCTAAGAGCATCAGGTTGTCTTTGTGTTGGATTTGTCCGAGTTTTATTTGTCTCTGCTCCTTTGTTTCCTCCAATCTCGAGGTCCTTCAGCCTGAGCTCTGCTGTCTGTAACTTTATTTTAAGTTGAGCAATCTCTTCCCCTTTCTGCGCCATCTCCATCTGATGGTCATATAGGGTGTTTTCAAAAATCGTCATTACTTCAAACACAGCTTTCCTCAAAACGGCATCCATAGTTGTGGTCAGCTGGGCCCTGAACCCCCTGGTCAGATAGTCAGACATCTTTGAAGATGGCAGACTTGCAGCTTACAAACGTCTTTGAAGAGAAAGCCTTGTGTGATGCTGTGGTGGTCCTTATCTCCTAAACACAGATATAAATTATCAGGTCAGTTACAAAAAAGCACGCTGGAGCGCTGCTAAGTATTCTTTAACCCAACACATGGCAGGCAAAAACATTGTTATTTGTTTTTTTTGTTGTTTTTTTTTTTAAATGCACAGTGCAATTTTTGAAATTCATGACATGTTTGTGTATTTAAATACAAAATTAGGTATTATTTCATTTTATATAACACTATTTCAGGAAATGTTAAATAAAAAATATAATTGCAAACCAGATTTTTATTCCTTGCTATATTCTTAAGGTTTTGACAGAGAAGTTTAATTATATATCATTCATAGCTTGATTTGATTTCTAAGAACACTATAAAAGCGTATCTATTTTTCCCTCAATGCTGACAGTATTTTTTGATTCTTGGGGTGATACAAAGAGAGATCCAAAATTCCCTGGCTTTCCATAATGTTCAGGTCAATGCTTTGGAAATGTATGCAAACCAGCACATATACAAGTAGATTATGTCTTATTTGCATATTTAAACTTAAAATGTCAGAAGACTACTGAAATACCTGTCTTAATTTAATTAACTGACTGAGGAAGTTTTAAGGTGATATTTATTAATTACGTTTGTTTTTCCCATATTCTCCATCAGTCACAACATATACACACAACTGTCAGGATACTAGTAACTCCATGCTACTATTAGGTGAGACCATCAGAAAGTAACATTAAGATATAATGATATAAGATAGAGAAACAGTATGTAGTTATCAAAGCCACTGAGCCAGATGATTTGCACTGGTGTTGTTAGGCTTGAGCATCCGCAGCTATAGCCCTGAATGTTTTATGAATAGCCCCAGATATCAAAAATAAGAATAATTAAAAAATAATAATAATAATAATACCAATAACTTAATCTGTCATTCACATCATGGTTTAAATCTCTCTAAATAATATGATATCACTGATCAATGCAATCAAATCAAATACAAGCAGCCTATGTTTTGGATCCTCTGTGTGTCATTCAAGCAGTAGATCAACTTTATTTCTCTTGGCAAACTGTTTACAGAGTTTGTCATTGTTAGGATCTGGTAGTAACTACCTAGCTATTTCACTAAGGCAAGATTTACAAGCTGTGGATATAAGAAACTTTTTCATTAAGAAAAAGGGGGATCCTGTTGGATAAGTTCCAATTAGGGACAACATGGACAAATTTAGTCATATTATTATTAGTTATTGAGTCTATGTATTCCATTATGGGTGAACTTTTTTTCCTCACCAGCATCTGCATCTGTTATAACATTATCTTATCATTTTAATTTGAAATGAGTGTTAAAAAGCAATGTTATATACCAATTCATTTCCAGTTGGAGGGTAAACCATTGTGTAGCTAACTGATTCTCTCAACATTTTTGTCACAAGGCACACCTTTACATGTGATTTATAGCTCTAAAAGTAATTACAAATGAGACTAATTCCAGGGTCCACAGTCCTAGAACAGACACAAACAGCCTGTCTAACATGCACTCCTTGTGATATTAATGTGGATAATGGCCTGAGAATAAAGAGAAAGATGGATTACCGTACTTTACCTAGAGCACAGTCTCATATTTAATATTCACTTTACTGTGGGGTAATTTAAAAACTGTGCTATTATTAGGTTAAAATCTAAAGACTTCTGGGCTGTGCTAAGCCTTCAATGTTTCAATATCCCAACAAGGTTTCTCTCTCAGCTTTCATGAAACACCTCACCGTTAGCTTTAGTGATGACTAACACACATCGATGAAAGAACACCAGTCCATGAAGTCTGTTACTGCTCACACATTATGTTATTTCAAACATGAAAAATCAATGCGATGACAAAAAGTACATTGCAAGTTACGCTTTACAGTGAAACTAATGTTAAAGCAGAAAATTAAAGTACTTACTGTTCGACACCGGGAGAACTCCTGCACTGCTGTTTAGGTGTTAAACGGTTCAAACTTTGCCTTATAGCTATAAACTTGTTATACCAAGGGTAGACGACTCATCCGCTTCTAGTGTTTCATTGTTTAAAATGACGCATTTATTTCTTAGTCGTTAACAAACCTATAAACACCCATAACACCCATCCGCCATTTTTACTCAAGACTCCCAGGAAGCGAGGAATGATGACGTTTTATGCGTCATCATTCGTCGACCCGAAATATTATTGCAAATTATCCTGCATATTTTTATTGCACTGAACAATATTTGAAAACAATTGTAATTTAAAAATAAAATACAATTTGTGTAGTTTAAACAGTTTTTTTTAAATTATTATTATTAATAACGTTTTTCGTCCGTCGCTCTCACTATAGCAACCACACAGAGATCCTCTGGCCGGCTACACATCGACATATAACTGACGGGAGTTTATTTAACTGCAAGTGAGATCCAATGTATTTTGTGTTAGCTCAGTTTATGTTTCTGTTAACTGAGCTTGACTATAGGGGTGCAGAGTTAGTGAAGACACGTGTAACCGAACGGGGACAGTTTGTACTTTTCCCGCCAGGCTTCGCTGTGACGTTACCAGGAAGTGTAGGCTGCACGTTCGTTCCGGTGCTGCAGTCTCTGATATAAACATATGTGTAGTGAGAGAAAAGACAAGTACTGTCAAACATAAAATGAGCAAATCACAGAAAATAAACTCTATGTGATAATGCAACTTTATAGATATAAAACAATCCCCATGAAGAGAGAAGGAATAGATTTATATCATGTCATTTCATCATTAGAAGTGTTATTCTAGCAGTCAATAAGATGTTTGCCAAATGTTCGCTGCACCTCTTTAACAAATGTTCCTCAGCAAGATTTTTGGAAAGTTTTCTTGAGGTCCACCAACTGTTTCCTCTTGGGGGAAAAAAATTGTCTCAGTAAGCATTTACAAAATGTTCTGCAGACAAAATGTTGCCTGAACATTCCCCAGACATTCATAAAACATTCCCCAAACGTTACGACTGGTTTCACAGAATAACCTTCAAGGTACATTTCAAAGACGTTGTCCACACGTGCCCTGTTTGCTGGGAGTGCTTTCTAATGTCCGTGAATTGATGGACACATTTTCCATCCAGATCTGATCTGAAACAGGATTAACTACCTGCTGTTACGCTCTTTTTGCTGTTTCTATCGAGAATACAAATTGTTTTTGTGTGACTGATGTATCTGAAAGTAGTTTCTGAAAAATGGTGTGCTTATGATGCTGAATTGGTGTACGTTACACATTAAAATAATGGGTGATGTGACAAGCCAGTGATTAACTTGTATTCATGATTTTATCTGTAACTTCGGAGATTCTGTTTCTTATCCATACACATCATTATTATAAAATCCTGCAGCCATTGGTTCTGTGTTATCTATATTTGCTGAAGGCAAAAGCCAAAACACTGAAATGATGGCCTTGACACAAACATTACCCAGTTCAAAGGGCAAGTCGAGTGAGAGACAACATCCAATATATAACAATATAACATCAAATATCTGTGAACAGACAGCTTTCTTCATTTTCAGCCATGATGATATCACAGAAATGTGGTTCATGACAGTAGCATGTGACGCACAGCAGTACTGTTATTATCTTGTGAAAACCCAAATAAAATCATTCTTTGTAGGGTTAATACCAGTTACCACTCCATTTCTACACTGGCTGCCAATAACATAGGAATAAACACATATACCAATTGTTGCAATAAGCTGTACAATATAAAAATGCTATCTGAAATACATGACACAAAATTGACAGAGAAAAAAATGCAAGTGTAAAGTATACTTTCACTGTATATTACTGCAGATGACTGAAACAAGTATTGCAACTTTCCCTCACATCACAAGAAATCAACGATGCCAAACAATTGGAGTATTAAAGTTAATCTCTCCCATTCTGTTAATAAACACCAGATCAATGATAGTTTTAGTGTCAGTACACGTTTAGGTGCTTGTGGTTAAGCAAAGGTTTCTATTTTTATATTCAGTTATTACAGTGATAACTTCAAGTAGGCTGAACAAGATTTAACTGATAGTTAATCTTTCACCATGACACTGCAATATTTTTCACATAGTCATCATACAATTCAACTACTGCTAATCTTGAGTCCAGAGATAAGCTTTTCCAACAGAGGTTATTAAAAAGTTTGAGGCCAAAGGTTATGTGAACAAAGTGCTGTGTCATGCCTGACAGTATTTTTTATTAAAGACATTTTGACATGTAAATGTAACAAAAGCCCCCATGTAAATCAAAAAATAAATGATGACAGAATTACATTTAGTTGTTTCAGTTTTAGGGTGCTTGTGTTGTGTGTGCTGCCTGATTTGCTTAACTACACAGAAGCACAGCCAGATGTTATAAGTTACACTGGCATTTTTTCTGCTGCAACAGGTAAGAATCTCTGCAGTAAAAAATGCTTTTTATAGTTATTAACTATGCCCCACATTATAAAAGATCTATTATTGCTCAAAAATTTCAGAGTTTAAGCAAAGTTTAAACACAGAGCCTGTAAAAATGTTGTAGTTCTTTGTCTATAAAACCAAGAAAAACACACATTCATCCATTGTCTATCAGATGTGCTTTATTGCATTTAAATGGGAAAGGATCAGTGCAAAGCTATAGGGTCCAGGTAAGTGCTTTTGAAGATACTCATACAGCATTTGATTGGGAGGAATTTTGACAAAGTATCTTTGCTTCTTTATTTCATTAGTTGTTACGATGCTCACACATGTTAGGAACACACTGGAATGATCTTCTATTTCAGTGTGTTGACCTCCGTCTCAGCCAAACGTAGCGTTGTTCCAACCCACCATGGGTGCGGACAAGTCTATAAAGACAATATAAACCCTGAAATAGACACCAAGAGAAATAGGTTAATGAGGGCCAGTATTAACAGAGAGCAGTTATGCACAATACAGAGGAGTCTGTGTGTTTCTGTCGCCATATATATATATTGAATTATGTGCAGCGAATGTGCTGGTTGTTGTGTGTATTTGATACCTGTCAGGAGAGACGCCCAGGTGTTTTTGGAGCAGTCCACACAGGAGTTGGGTGTACACCTTGTTTTCAGCACCACTGATTTTGCCAATGCTTTTGAGGGAACAGAGTGCGCAGGGGTCTGCTTTTCCTCCAAAGGTCATATTTTGGTCAGAGTTTACGTGCACAGCAATGTACTGGAATACACAAGAGAGATGCAAAAAACTTGGGTCAGTCCCAAATGGGTGGATCAACAATGAATAATGTCAGTTTTTGCATTATAACAATAGTAGCCAAATATTGAATATAAACTACGACTACACCAAATCCTTCAGCCAACCCCAAAGAAAGTCATGAGAAAACATTCTAAAATTTTGTGATTTTTTATCCCCACTATATTCACTAATTGTCTGTTTAACTTATAAGTACAGAAATACCAAAATACGTTAAAATGTTTTACCTGATTTCTTTCTTTCTTTTTAAAACCAAAAACAACCTTGAATTTAAGGGCAGGATAAAATGCAACCATTTATTTAGACAAATCGATTGTTTCTGCCAGACTACCGCAAGAAACTTATATTCTAAATCTGATCTAGTTCCTTTCATGTTGAACGTAATTAAACCTTTGCTTATCAGTGTTATGAAGAAACATGAAAATCACTGACACAAACTATGAATGTTGATGGCAAAATAGCTTAAATATTACACCAGCTTAGTCTTGATTTGAACTTTCTCGAAAGAGGTCATTCTGAGCAAAAGCGTTGCTTTTAATCTGCAAACTGTGGCCACAGATTAATCATATGCCAACCTCTGCTTTGTGCAAACAGCCAAGCCTATGCTTATATAATTGTACAATAGAGAAAAACAAACACAAAAAACCTAACATACTCTCAAAACACAACTGGGGTGAAGTTTAACTTATTAGCTCCAACCCACTACATGTCTGCATACCTCATATCTTAATGTTTCCTGTTTGCACCAAACTTTGTACTTTTATATCTATAAAGAAACTATGAAGCACATTCCTACAGAGGAGCCCTTCAGTGTCAATGTGCATGTGAGCATAAATGGTGCAGGACTAGCGTGCCCTGGCCTGCCTACCTGTGAAGGTTTGCCCAAAGCTTTGGTCAGCTCCGCGGTAGCCTCGGACAGAAGAGCCGCTGGCACGGCGCTTCTGGCAACGTTGGTGTTCACCTCGAATATCGGCATGATTACTGATGCTGAGCTCTCTCCTTCCCCTCTTCTTCACAAGCTGCTACTGACGCCGATCTGCTCACAGGCGGAAAAGACGACAGCTTTATCTTCCTCTGCTGCAGACCTAGGATCATGTGACCAACTCACCACAGCGCCTCCATCCATCCTGGATGACAGACACAAACACAACGCCAACCAACAGGAAGCTTAATTTTTTGGTGTTGTTTCCTATTTCCTTATTTATTTAAAAAAAAAAAACAAACAAAAAAAAACAATCACCAACACTACTGTTGAGCTCACATCACGCAGGGAATAATGTGTGAAACCTGTGTGAATGTGCTTTTTCCAGGGTGCGGCGGCTCTTCGGTGTAGGGTAATTACGGTAGCACGCATGCGCAGTGTCCTCCAGCATCATAAGCAGCGCTGAAAGGAGGCGAGAAGGAAAACAGTAGCAGAGAGAGAGAGAGGGCAGAAGTTGGATGGCGCTTTCCTTTGTCGCCGCGTCTCTGCGCTCAACAACAGCTGCCAGGCTCCTCCGTGATCCGTGAAATCCCACCGTGTGTCGTCATTTTACACCTAAGTCGCTTCTCCGGATTTCATCAAACAAACGGTGCGTATACAAAGCTAATTTAGCCGAGCTGCTAGCACTTTCCAACGTTACGGAGGCTGCTGCTCCCCTTTACTTCAACATTACTGCATGTAGATCAGTATTACAAGTTTACTAACAAGCTAGCCTGACGTAGCTCGTGTATTTGGCATTTATGAAGCTGCTGAGTCACAGTTTAATTAAACAGCAAAAGAACAGTCTTGATTTAAATTGTAAAACAGATGGAATAAACGTAAGGTTAGTGAGTGGATGCGCGGAGACCTGTCAGAACTATTAAGATTTTGTAGCGCCAAGCTAACTAGTCAAGTTAACTGACACTTGGATGCTTGGTGCACAGTGATGAGACAGTGTGAAACTTTAGTGACCTCTGTTAGTCAAGTGTGCAAACTGTAATTACGATAACATGGATTGTTGCTGAACCACCAGCAGGTCCCGAGATGATGGAGGAATCGGTGACCACGTTTGAGACTCATCTGACGGCTGTGATGGACAGTTTGATCCGAGCCTCGGTGTGTGAGATCACCAAACTCTTCCAGGAGACGGTGAACGACTACCTGGTGGAGCTGTCCCTCAACAGGAAGGAGAATGAGACGCTCAAACTGCGGCTCAGGCTCACCGAGAACAAGCTGAGGACGGAGCGCAAGTACGGCATGGGCTGGGCTGCGAACCGCCGCAACGCCGGACTGGAAGCGGGGACGGAGGAAGAGGCAGCTGGAGGGCGGCACAAACGAAAAGTTGACACGGCCCGTAAGTTTTTTTTTTTTTTTTTTGCATGCATTGATGGATGTCTTGATTGGAGTTTTTTTGTGTTATTTTTTCCCCCAGCTTACAGCACCTTTAATTCCACAGTTGTCACATTAATGAAATTGCACCTTATCAGCACATATTTCAGTGGTGTAATTGTGTTTTTCATGTGAGAAACAGTGATCTTGCTGTGCAGCAGTGGCTCATGTGAAGACGCACTTGTTTTGTTGGAAACCATCTGGCAAGAGCTGATCTCTCCCTCCCTCCCTCCTCTCTCCCTCCTCCCTTCCCTTCCCTTCCTCCTCCGCCTCCTCTTCATGATCGCTCCCTCTGTCCTTCACCTCCCCCTCTCCTCTCTCTCTCTTCACTGCATTCTGTCCCTCCCACTCCTCTGTGCTTCTGCTCTCCCTCCCTCCCTGCCTCCCTTTCCTGCCTTGCTCCTCTCCCTCCCCCACCTCCTTCACTCTCTCTCCACCTCCTCTTCCTTTCCTCTTCTCCCTCCCCCACCTCCTCCTCCTCCTTCATCACGTTGCACACACACACACACACACACACACACACACACACACACACTCCCCCGCCTCCTCTTCCTCCCCCACTCCTCTCCTGCTTCTCTTCACCACCGCTGCCGCCACCGCCACCCTCCATAATTACATACTCCCTCTCCACTTCCACTTCTCCTCTCTCTCTCCTCTACTCACCTCTTCATCCTACCCCCATCTTTTTCCCCTTCAACATGTCCTCTCTGTCTTCCTCCTCCGCCTCCTCCTCCTCCTCCTCACCCCCATCTTTTTCCCCTTCAACATGTCCTCTCTGTCTTCCTCCTCCGCCTCCTCCTCCTCCTCCTCCCCCCTCGTGACCCCCGCCAACTCCACTTCTTCCTCTCTTCTCGGCCTCGCTCCCTCCTCTCCTCTCCTCCCTGTCACATGTTTTCCCTCTCCTTCCCGCTCTCTTGTCTGTTCTTCTACGCCCCCTCTCTCCTCACTCGTTCATCATGCCTATTCCTCCTCCTTCTCCTCCCCCCTGCTCCCTTTCCTCTCTCCCCCAACCTCTCTTCTACTCCCCTGCATTTCCAATCCCCTCGTCTTCCCCCTCGTCTCTTCCCTCCTTCATCCCTCTCTCTTGGCCTTCCAATCATCTCCTCCCACTTATCTCTCTCTCCCCCTCATATTTCATTCGCTCTCCTTCCTGTCTCCCTCCCCCTTTTGCCCTCCCTTCCTCCTCTCTCACCTCCCTCCCACCCTTCCTTCATCACCCCCTCCTTCTCCACAGGAGGCAAGTCAAAAAAGGGCCCAGCAGCAGCCTATGGCAAAGGCTGGCCTGGAGGTGTGTGGGAGGAAGGAGGAGGAGGTGGTGGAGGCGGCAGCGGCGGCGGCGGTGGTGGTGGTGTGGGAGGAGGAAGTGGAGGAGCTGTGGGCATGATAGCAGGAGCAGGAGGAAGAGGGGGGAAGGAGGCCAGAGAGATGTACCTCATCCAGTTCCCCCGGGATGAAGAAGATGAGGGAGGGATGATGGAGGATGAGGAAGGGGAGGGCAGCCTCAGCGGTGAGGGGGAGGAGACGGCCAACATCAAAGAGGAGGTGAGGGAGACGGGCTTTCTCAGAGGAGGAGTAGGAGGAGAAAGTGGCACAGCATCTCTGCACCACTCAGCAGCTTCATATAGGCTGAGAAAGAATGTAGACAGAAAAACAGAGAGTGAGATAACACACACACACACAAACAGAGTTTTGCTCGTAATTTTCAGACATCAAGTCACAGCAGAGATGTAGTGGATAAAGAGAAGGCTATTGATTTGATATTTAGCTTCCAGAGGAGCCCGTTGAGTGGGGCTCTTCACATCTCAAGTGCAGCAGCTTTTAGGGAGAAATACTACTGCTGGAGGTGAGAAGCTTTGTGCTGTTCCGCCACATAACCAAGTGGCATGGCACAGATCCACTCTTCACTTCTGGATTAGAATGTGCAGAATGTGTTATTAGCCATATTGTTCAAAGTGTTTTAAAAGCTAATGAAATAGCTTTAAAGAAATGTAGTCAGACTAATAGCTTTATTTTTAGGCACTTTGCAAACATATGAGTTGGTATGTTCATGAAGTTCAAGTCAATGTGTAAAATAGTATTTACAAATTCAACATTGAATACCTTTTTCCACCTGGCCTCAGTTGTTATAGCTCTCTGTGCTTCTTTATGCAGTTTCCTCAAACAGAGGGCTATCAGCCTGCCTCTCTCCAGCTAATCAAGGAGGCTTTGAAGATGGATCCGCCCAACCAGAACCTCCACGCTTGCTCCAGAGCCCAAAGTGAAGGTAATGAGCCCAGGACTCACTGATTGAGGGAGGGCAAGTTAGTGAAATGTTCAGAGGACGATAGTTTGAAAGAAAGTGGAAATGATTGCTCACCCCAGCTCTCTCACTCACACCTCCTCCTTCTGTCTACTCAGGAGAGCTGTCAGATCGTCCACCGACTCTTCATCCAGGGGAGAGGGAAGAGGAGGACTGGGAGGTGGACTCAGCAGAGCCGTCGGACGGGGGCATGACGATGGATGAACTGAGAGGTCTGGAGTCTGCACTAAGAGCTGAGAGAGGCCGTGAGCAGGCTGCCATGACGACTTCTCAGCCTGTGAGCCCACACCCAGAGGTGGTGCGAGGGAGCGAGATAAGCTTGGCCCCGAAGTACATCGGCCTCGATGGGATGGAGCAGGACGGAGAGCTGGAGCCTCAGCCACCCACTCTGCAGAGAGAGGACCAGATAGGGCAAAGCAGGGCGAAGGACGGTGTGAGGGCTGGACTGGTCGGGGGAGTGGAGCTAAGGTCAGGCTGGTCGAAAAAGATCAGAGACGGGGATTCAGTGTCTGGTGAGGATGTGGTGGAGCACGGAGAGTCGGAGCACCTGCCCCACCTGTCTGCTCCAGGGAGCGTCGGGGAGAGCGGAGGGGAAGAGGAGGGTAGTGGGGACCTGCTCCACTTCTGTCCACAGTGTGGAGGAGGCTTCACTTCAGAGGCCGAGCTGGAGGAGCACCCCTGTCCACTAGGGGGTGCCCATTTACAGAGCAGCGGGGGAGAGGCGAGCCTTTTCCCCTGCGCCCACTGTGGCAACACGTTCAGCCACGCCTGGGCTCTAAAGAACCACGAGTGTGCCTGTGCTGCCGAGCGGCCGCACTGCTGCGAGATCTGTGGGAAGCGCTTCACGCACTCGCGCTCTCTGGAACGCCATCATCTGGTGCACACGGGCGAGAGGCCGCACCGGTGCCCGCAGTGTGGACGCAGCTTTAGTCGCCTAGGCAACTTGGAGCGGCACCAGCGGATCCACACAGGTGAACGTCCGTATGGTTGCGAAGCGTGTGGGAAACGATTCAGCCGTGTGGAGTATTTAAAGAGACACCAACTCATACACAACAGTGAAAAAGCAACACTCCAGTGCTCCAACTGTGGAAGGGGCTTCAATGATGTGGAGCAGCTGAAGAGCCACCAGTGTTTTTAAAGTCTCCTCCTTACAATCTCTGATAGAACTTGAAAGAACGAGCTGGTTTTTAATCGACTGAGATAGAATTTAGCCGATGAATGTGACTGGTACATGGTTATATTTTTCTCAGTAACTATCTTTGAAATAAAGAAGCACAAGCGTGTGTGGATGATTTTGTCGAGTAAATAAAGAAGGCACATGTCCAAAGTTGACTGGAAGTCGTTTATACATGGTGTTTCTGTGTAAGAGGAGAAATACAATCAATCTCAGCCATTCAGCCATTGTAACTAGTGGTGTTCTCATTTGTATGTATGTACAAAACTATGGCTTATTTATGATGATGAATAAATTGTGCATTTTTATCTTTTTATCAATTAACTCATGTTAAAGCTGATGGCCTTGTTTTTCTCTGACAATATAATTGACAGTTTGGTATTTTGTATGTTTGTGTTTTGGTCACATTGTTAAGAAATAAACATTTCAATTCATCAGAAAGCTCTTTACCCATTTCAGTCTTTACTCACAAATGATGGAGTTGGTGAATATGTTACAAGATCATATTCATCATAAATATACTTTTCCAGCCCTGATGGCAACAGTTTGATAAAACATTTACTGCGGTATTAAAATTTGGTGTTTCATTTTTGGTTCCGTCAGTGAGAAGTGAACATTTAAATTCAAGCAAAGACTCATCTTTTTTTTTTTTTTAACCTACTTTAGAGGAAAATGGTGAAATGCATTTTACTGAGCATCAAGACCTGGAAGTCAGTTTATTTCCAAGTAGAATACCTGTGACTTGGATATATTCCAGGTCTAACATCCTTTAGTCACACCATGACAGTCTGCTGACACACGACACTCTGATCATATTGAGGCCTAAAGCACAAAGAAGATGTTGCAAACGCTTCAGGAACTGACTGAGCAGTTTCTGCTTGCTGGCTGCTAGAACATGTTGTCTTGTGCGTGTCCCGTCCAGGATCAGGTTTTTTTTGTTGTTTTTTTTAAATGTCTGGAAGAACTGAATGCCTCTTGCAACATTTCCCCTGCAGAGTCTGTCTTCAGCTTTATTCCACTTTGTCTACAAAAATGAAGCATCATGGGAGACTTAAAAAACATGCAGAGCTATGTCTTAACTGCAGTGAGATGCTTATAAAGCTTAATGATGAAAACAGTCATTTTGATTAGAACTGTTCTTAATCATCACTAGCAGCTGTTTAATGCACCCTCAGACGTTGATTAGCAATTATCTGATAACTGATACAATCACACAATCACACTTCACTTAGCAAGTCAGCTGTCTGTTTTCTCTGTTTGTCTCTCACTGGTTCCTGTGTGATCATCCTTCTGTCTCTGAAACTCTTAGTTGTGGAAACCATAAAACACTATGAGACTAAAAGCTCCACTTAGTGCTTCTATTATTTCTCAACTGTCTGTTTATGGCAAGTCTTTGGCCTCTTTGTGCGGTTTTTGCTCAGTTGGTTGGCAGGAAAATCCTCATTTTCAGTTGTTGTGCTTCAGTGTGTCAGCTTAACTCTTGTTGTTAAGTTGTTCTTAAAAAAAACTGAGAAATTCCTCTCAGGCTTGCACCACAGACACCAGTTTCCCACCTCAATGTTTTCTTCTTATACATTTTTTTCTACTTTTATAAATGGAATGTTTGGCCTGTCCCACCACAAAGTTAAGCAGCCGCCACTTTTTTCCTTTTTTTTCACTGCCAGATACAATTTCTACCAAATTTCCATGACACTGAATTAACCAACTTTTTTTTGAAGTTTCAAATGACAGTTCCAAAGAAAGTGCATCAGTAGTTTGTTTATTTCCACTTGATGAAGAAGATAGCACATCCTGTTGCTACATGTGATTCTGATGATCAGGTGATGTCTGAGGACACCCTCTGGCGTCGCTCCTCGACTTAAGCACCTTTTGTTTCCCCTTGTCCTCTCACCTTTTGTCACTGATTAGCACCTATATATAAAACAACCAACTACTGTATTTACCTATGTAAATAAATGTACTCTGCCAATGTTCTGGGTTGGCTTAGCTCTTAAGACCTGGCGTCCACATGCATGGACACCACATTTTGGGTTATATTACCGTAGTAACATTTTTTT
>NW_007577851.1:0-96462 GCF_000690725.1 Stegastes partitus | reverse complement strand
AGTTTTTTGCAGAAATATACAAACGCCATGTTTGTTTGTATTGCATTAACGCAAACATTTTATTTTCTTTTGACCAGAAATAGTTTTGAAGCATCCTGCAGCAGGATTGTACTGGAAAAAGTCCTGCTGTTGGCATCGACGCCCTATCACACTTGAACTTGTTCTATGGCTCTTGTCCAGGGTGTTTTCTCCTGACTAGATCCCTGTTTGTGTTATGTCTACTCTCAGATGTACGTGGCTTTTGGATAAAAGCGTCTGCCAAATTAAATTGCAGAACTTTTAGACAAATATGTGTTTTACCAGGTAGCCTCACGAAGATCTTCTTCAGGGAAAGTATTTGTGAGGTGCATAGTCAACTGATAAAAAGTCTGTTGTGCTTTTTATTTTGAAGCTTCTTTTCTGTTAATTCAGTACAAACCCTGTATTTTCAGGGATGCTGCAAATAATTAGACATTTGTGTGTTATCTATATTTCATTTTAGTGTGTTTGCTTTTTTTGGTTCTAAAAATGATGAAAAAAAAATCCCATAAAAATTCAAAAAGAGTCTCTTCTTTGTTACCCATATCAGCCTTGTTTTATTAGTAAGCCAAGAAATTATTAGAGGTACTGCAACACGACATCTACATGTGAGAAAAAAAATATGACAAAATCAAGTAAGTTTAAACATCATGAGACAATCATCATGTTCTGGCTAATCAAATATTTATTCTGTAATTAAAGCAGCAGTGAAGAAGTTGAGTCAAGTCTGCTTGGCTCGTTGCTGGAGTTTAACTAGCAGCCCTTTAATTCTGACAGTTTCCATCAAACAGACTGATGGGAATGGCCAGTCTTTGCTCCAGGATCAGCTCCAGGGTCTCCAAAGGCATCCGCCTCACATCATAGCCACGTACCGCCGCCTTCGCCTTCATATTCACTGGCACGATCTCCTCTCCGCTGGTTTGGTCGTTTCTTCCCACTGCAGCATACGTTGGGAAAAACTGCCGCTCAGCTTCAGGAAGGGTGGCTTTGTATGACGGGCAGCAGTAGGCAGACCACATGTACTCAGGAACAGAGACCCTGTTATTAATCCAGCGTCCCCCTGAGTTGTAAGGCATGGCCCCGGTGATCACATACATTGGGCCTTCACAGTAGGCCTTGAACTTTCTCAGCACCTCTCCCTCCAGCCTGCTCCAGGGGCCAGAGTTGGAGCCTGCCCGCTGAGGGACGATATTTGTCAGAGTAAAGGTGGCCTCTCGGTTTTCTCTGGTCTTCTGGTGCATACTAGGGTTGAGATGGCCTTTGGTGAAGTTGGAGTTCCTGTAGTCCTGAAGCACCGCCTGGCTTTCAATCACATTCTGATCGACAGAGATGTTAAAAGGTTTCATCTCTGGGCTCGCACGGGAAAACGCCAACTGAAAGACGGTGAAAGAAACACATTTCTCTGTTTAAAAGCTGCAAAAGAGTGTTTTGCTGTTAACTGATGTTTTAATCAGTTTGAGGTGATCATTCATGTAAGTGTAAGCCAGTGCCCTTACTTTTGCACAAGCATTCTTTACAACCTCACTACAGAAAAGACAACACGTATGACTACATTTTTGCATTTTCAGTTTGGAAGATGTTGCTTTACCTCTAAGTTAATGGCAAAAAAAATTATTCACACTAGTGACACATTGACCACAATGACATTTCAATTATACCAAAATACTCGAGCTTCCTATCCTAAATTTGCATTTCCCCTAATTTACTTAGAAATGCAAAATGTTTCTTTTTTCTGTTTAAGACTATGTGGAAGTTACTTAGTTGCACATAACTCTACACTTTGACAGTAAGAACTTAACAAAAATGCACTTATGAATTTATATTCTGTTGCAGAAAAACTATAACTTGCTTGACTTTGTCCTCATTTTAACACTGGTTTTGCCCAATAATCTATTGAAAGCATCATACAATCTCAGCATATATAAATACATGACAATCACTATGATACTATTAGTCTGTAAAGTAACTGGATGCCTCTTTTCCGACCTACCTGTGGTTCATACATCCAAGTGGAACCGGGCCGTTTACCATCTGCAGGACTTAGTATGTACGCAGAGAACAGAGGTGCACGACGCTGACGGTCGTACAGGCTGGCAAAGTGGTACTGATTTTTGTAGCGCTGGCATATTGGCTGGTATCCTGCTGCGTTGACACCCATAGGTGGAGTTTTATTGTAGAAGAAATCAAGGCAGTGGGAGAAGTCCTTGTCGACCTCTCCCACGACGAGGCCACCAAAGAGGAGCAGGAACAGAGCTCCTATGAAGGGTTGCAGCGGATTCCTCTGAGACATCCTGTAACGGCTGAGCGGGCTGGCTGGACAGAGATGCTAGCAAACACAGGCTTTGTTGACTGACTTCCTCTCTGTTTGTTTAGTGTCAGTGCAGCTTCCGAAATGCAGCTATCAGTGGGGTTTCCTCGAATATATACTGAGAGCAAAAACGCTGTGGTGGACAGTTTTAACACAGGGCCCATGTTTAAGATAAAACTTCCCCTGTCCAGCAGACATACGACCTTCTGGGAAACACCGGTTTCCATATCCTTTTTTCATCTTGTCTTATGTATTTCCCATCTTTAGGTGACTGTGTCAGGCTGGGGAAGTTACGACTGACCTGAACATTTCTCTACTCTGGAAATTTGCAGTCTGCAAGCTAAGAAGCACCTATTTCTGCTGTGTTTTGCTTGGATATGTGTGAATAATCCTGTTTCTATTAGATTTCTTCAAAATTAGAAGTCTGTATCTCCGCTGCGCTTCTCTGCTGCAGGTGGAAAATGTCCTCTTTTGACAGTGCTAGCACTCAAGCAAGATCAGAGACTTTTATATACACTGAAGGAGAAGGCGCAAACAATATAGTTCCATGGCCCCTTTTTTTAAGGACATTTTTCAGCCATCGGCACAATTCACTCAGTCTCTCTCAAGAGACCTTGAAGATCTCAGAATGAAAGAAATGAAATACTTTTGTTCATTCTATCACTTTCTCTGAACACTGCAGAGAGCAATGCATTCTGTTTGGCCTTAGGTTCAACAAAAGTCCATCCTTGGGCTCGGAAGACAAAGAACTCCTTCGGAAATGGGAACAGATTTTTAAAAAGTGTTGCTTAGATCTCATATGAAGAAGAACTGATGGAAAAGGTCAATCAAGGGGCTTCTGATGAAATTGTAAAAAAAGGATCTGAATCCTGACTTCATTAGCTGTCTGTTAAAAAATGCTTTGAATTAAGAAGTGTGATCCAGCCCCCTTTTTCTACTACAAAATGAACATTTATTTATTTCATGCCAGAATGTCTGTGTTTAAGAAATCTTCCAGGTCTAAAACTGGAGATTCTTTTGTTACAGCATGTCAATCTGTTGACACATGACAGATTCTGACTATATTTAGGCCAAAAAAGACAAGAAGATGTACCAAATGCTACAGGAACTGACGGAGCAGCATCTGCTTGCCGGCTGCTAGAAGTTGTTGTCTTGTGTGTGCCCCATTCAGAACCTGTTCTTTTTTTCTTTTTTTCTTCTCTGCAAAGATTCTGTCTCCAGTTTTACAAGGGGAGGTCAAAAAGTTCATAGAACGAGGTATATACTGCAGCAGCAGACAATGCATTGTACTATTATTTTTCAGTATAGTCCCTATTTACCTCAATGCACCAAGCCCACTGTTCCTTCAGACTGTCTATACCTTTAAAATAGATGTCTTCAGTTTGGGCCTCAAACCATGCCTCTGAGGCAGCCTGGAGCTCATCATCATCAGGAAATCTGGTTCCACACTAACATGATTTCAAATTTCTAAACAGGTAATAATCACTGGGGGCCAGATCTGGACTGTACTGGACTGGACCTTCGAGAATAGGAACTTGTGCAATTTGTGACTTGTGTACAGGAGCATTGTTGTTCAGAAGCAATACACCTTTGCTCAACTTTCCTCTCCTTTTTTCTTTAATAATAACTTTCAGTTGCTTCATTAGATCTGTATCGTAAGACCCGGTGATAGAGCTTCCAGCAGGTTTGTAATCAATCAACAATACGCCCTTAGAATCCCAAAACAGTGGCCATGACTTTGCCAGCTGATGGTTGGGTTCAGATTTTCTTTGGCAGGGGTGAGCCAGGGTGTTTCCATTTCATGGACTCTTTTTTTGGTTTCTGGTTCACACTGATGAATCCATGTTTCATCTCCAGTCACTAAACATGCACAGAAGCTCTTTGGGTTGTCATTGTAAATGCCAAGAAGCTCCCAACTTGACTGAAGGCTTTGGAAGCAACCCTGAACATTAAGGTTTCTGGGGACCCGTCTTTGACATCCCAAGATGTTCATGGACTATCGTACAAACACTTCCACAGGAAATCTCATACTGCCTAACTATCTCATCAACCTTAATTTGCCGATCATTCATTATGAGGGTCTCCAAAGAAGTAATCATTTCCTTTGTGATGGCATCAGCAGGCCGACCTGACCGTGGCTCAGCTTCCAGTGAGCTGTGTCCACTTTTGAATTCAGCTGACCATTTTGCCACAGTTAAATATGCAGAACTATTATCACCATGTACCTCAGCCAGTTGCCAGTGATTTTTTTTTGGCATTTGGTTGCTCTTTATGAGGAACTTTATTCCTGTCCTAAACTCAAAATTTTGGTTTTTCATCATTGCTTGATGGTCATCATTTTAGAATTTCTCTGAGGATCACACAAGTATGTTGTAACAAGTAAACTTGATATGTTTGAACTCGTGCGATGTTGCGTTGTCTAGATATGTAAAGAAACTTTGTGTTACGCCTGGTTGAATATCCTGTTCTGCAAACTTTTTGACCTCCTCTCATTAGCTGTCATTGTTTCTGTTTCTGTCTGTCACTGGTTTCTATGTCGTCTAGAATTTGTCTTCTCAGCGAAAAATTTGTGGGAACCAGAAATTTTCACTATTAGCTCAATATGTTAACGCTTCAGCTTGTGGAAAATGAGAACTCACCGCATTAAGGGAATGCTGGATTGCGGGAAATATAAACATTTTGGGGAAACTGCTTGGTAGATTTGAGACCGTAATGTTAATATTTAAATTACTGATACTAATCTTGTTTTGCGTATCAATACAAATGTGATTCATACAAAGAATCTAATGTTTGCTCATTAGTGGATGGACCCTTTGCTTCGTTGCTGCTGTGGGCACTATGTTAATTAACATTCATGCACTGCTGTGATTATTATTCACCATTAAAATGTTTCTTATGTTTTAACATGCACATACATGATTAAATAATTAACAAAGAAAGAAAAATGAACTCAGAATCTCTTGCAAACCAAACAGTGGTGATGTAAATGCATTTAGAAGCATATTAATAACTCAATAAACGGATTAAAACAATATTACCACTTTTCACCGTATTGATTTGAATCTCAGTAATCCTGGTCCTGGTGTTGCTGGAATCAAAAGATTGAAGAGTGCAGATTGGATTTTGTGTTGTTAATAAGCACACAAATGTTTAGACTAAGGTGGACATTAGAAATATGATGCCTTTCAATGTACCCTACCAGAACCAATGCTGATTTTCCAGATAAATGCTTAAGTCCCCTGCAAAAACCATCACCATAAAATGTACCTGAAAATGTGGTAATTTACTGTCTGAGGAGAAATTCTAGGACAGAAAGAATACATTCTGCTTGAATCTCAGTGAAATGTACATGTTTAGACTGCACATCATGGCCATCTAGTGAGGACTCAGAGGCACGACACCGTGCAGATGGATGATTGACCGTGATCCAGAAACTGAACTCGGTCAACTTAGTGAAACTGGTTACGCTGCTTCACTTCCAGTCATTAGTGATGAGCTGTAATCTGTGAATGGCCAGGAATTAACCCTCTGTTTCCACACAGAGATGAGTTACGTGGCCTTACTCATTGGTTTATCATCTTCTTCCTTGTTTTGTGTCTTATTCTAATGACTCAGAGGGTGTGTTTTGGACATTGTGTTAAAGATTATGTACAATAAAAAAAAAAAGTTTAAAAAGGGTGAAAGAAGAAAAAAAAAACGTTAAAAATAAAGTAGAATATGATTTTGGAGAAAAACTGTAAAAAGTGTAACAAATAATAACAAATATCTGAAAGTATTGATATTTTTAGCTGATTTAAATAGTGTTATTTTAAAATCACATGTTATAAGGCTGCAAGGTGGCTTGGTGGTTAGCACCATTGCCTCGCACCTAGAAGATCCCCGGTTTGTGTCCCGGTTAGCATGGCTGGGATCTTTCTGCATGGAGTTTGCATGTTCTTCCCATACAGTGTCTCTCTGGGTTCTCTGGCTTCCTCCCACAGTCCAAAAACATGTTGAGGTTAATTGGTGATTCTGAATCGTCCGTAGGTGTGAATGTGAGTGTGCTTGGTTGTCTGTCTCTAAGTGTAGCCCTGTGATAGACTGGTGACCTGTCCAGGGTGTCCCCTGCCTTCACCCTGAGTCAGTTGGGATAGACTCCAGCCCCCCTGCGACCCTAGTGAGGATTAAGTGGTGTGTAGATAATGGATGGATGGATGTTGTAAAAAAACACATTCCTATTTGTAAAAATACTGCTTTTTGATGTGGACACTGTGTACACTTTGGCCTGTTTTAATTTTTTACATTTTATTACATATTATCTGTAATGTAATAAAACAGGGCTAGGGTTAGGGTCTGTAAAATAACAGCAAATTGTTAGAAAACATTTTTTTTCGTCTTTGTTATATATATTTTTACTGTTAACATGTACATTTGCACTTTAACATATCTGTAAGATAGCATATTTATTTCCCTGATTTAAATATAGTAAAATAGTGTCATTTTATTATCAAATGTTGTAAAATGAGCAAAAGTCTATTTGTAAAAATTCTGTTTTTTATGTGGACATTATTTATAGTTTTGGAATTATTATTATTATTCTAAACTTTAACTGAGATTTTACTGGATAAAGAAGTTGAATATGTTTTTACACCACAGTTAATGAGACCTGAAAGCTCCCTTATGCTGCCCAAATACATAAGAATAATGGTGATAAGACAAGATTGAACTTTATCAATCCTGGCAGACTTCTGGTGCTAAATATTTTTTTTTAGAAAAAATGGAACAAATGCTTCTTTAAAAAACGATCACATATAGGTACAATGGATTACTAAAACTAAAAAATAAGAGTAGAATAGAAAAGTACAAAGTTAGACTGACAGTTAAACTAAAGTAGTAAAGTTATAAAGCACATGACACTGACTTATTACAATTAATATTCCTTCTTTAATGTATAATGCAGTGCAATCCAGCTGTTCTGCCATAAACTGTACTTTTATCAAGTCAAAATGGTTCTGATGTGTAGTTCAGGTGTTTATTAGTCTCCTCTTTACTGGTGACAGATGACTAATGACTTGGACAAACTTTACAATCTGCAACCCAAAAGACTTCACATTTACTGCTTAAATGTTCTATGATTTATAAATTGAACAAGTTATTAGGTGAAACTTCTAAATACTTGATGAGGGTAAAGTTGCACATCATAAGAGAAATCACAGGAGGCCTGATTTTCTTTGGTACTTACTTACACTGTTTCTCTCTCTCTCTCTCTTTTTTTTTTTTTACTTATGTCTGCACATTTGTTTGGTTCTGCTTGTCTCTGCACGCCCCTCCGTCTCTTCCGTGAAGGCATTCGCTGTGCTGTCAGCCTCAGACCCCTCCCTCCGTCCCTCTCTCTGTGTGAACGGAAGAACAGTCTAGTCTTTACTTGTCGCAGTGTTTCCATCAAGCGTTTCTCCTCAGGACTATGTGCGCAGCGGAGAATGGCGGAGGCCAGCGCGCTTGAGGAGCTGCAGTCGGAGCTCACCTGTCCGGTGTGTCTGGAGCTGTTCCGTGACCCTGTGATCCTCGAGTGCGGACACCACTTCTGCCAGGTGTGCATCGTTCAGTGCTGGGAAGCCAAGGCGGACGAGCTCTCCAGCTGCCCAAAGTGTAGAAAGACGTGCGCGCGTAAACTTCGACCCAACTCACTCCTGTGCAACGTCGTGGACAGCGTGCGCAGAGCCCGGGCCATGGACGCGGCCGCGGGCACGCTGGGATGGGAGCCGGAGGGGGAGCTGGAGATGCCGGAGGAACGCGAACCCGGATCCAGCATGAGCAGCGTGGCCTCGTCCATCGGGCACTGGCCGCGCCTCACCATGGATATGTGCGAGGAGCATGAGGAGAAGCTGAAGCTCTACTGTGAGGACGACCAGCTGCCCATCTGTCTGGTGTGCGGAATGTCCCGAGACCACAAGACCCACAATGTCATCCCCATTACTGAGGCCTTTGAAAACTACAAGGTACTGTGGCCCAGTTTCCCTCAAACCAAAATATGCGTACAAACCTTAGATCAGGCTTGTAAACTACTTATGTCACCATGTTTTGTCATCATGATGAATCTACAAAGCTTCTATTATATCATTCTTTATTTTCTGCTCCATGTTTGCTCTACAGTGTCAAATCGTTTGTTTTAGGGTGTGCCTCACTTTACAATCCCCATTTGACACTCCCCTCCTTGTCCATTGAGTGAAATGCATTTCAAAACATTCCTCAAAGCCCAATCAAACCTACTTTCTAATTTTAAATAAACCTGATCGGCTCTGGTGTGATCGAACAGGGTTTTGGCGGAGCAACTGCAGTGACATGGCAGTCGTGTTTTTAAAAGCACACTCCCTGTAGGCCCCGGCAGCCTCCGGGTACTTTGTGTTTTACAGGAATTCAACAGGCCGTTGTGAGCCTCTCCACGCTTTTAACTGTGCAGCTGAGCTTGTTTGCAGACTCACTCGGAGAGGCCTCGCTGTGAGCTTTAACATGTTTCTGCTGGTGCTAAATTCCCATTTTGTTTGGATTTATGTGTCAGAACTCAGGATGGATGACTGTCATATGACTCGCATTAATAATGGGATGTTGTTGTTCAGAATCAGGCAGCAATCAAATTAACTATCTGGTTCCACTTTGTAACAACATGTGATTGTCTATTTTTAACAGGAAAAGCTGTCCGTGGCTCTTGAGAAGGTTCAGCTGCAGGCCGAGGAGGCCACACTCTTCCAAAGCCAAACCAACGAAAAGATCCTCCTCATTAAGGTATCCACATGTGTGTTTGTGTCTGTTTGGGAAGCTTTGTGAAAGAACAAAACACTTGTGTGTGTGAACACAACCTGAAATTCTGGTGGCGAGGAAACGTTCACCTGCATTCCTCCACCTTTACCTGACAGACGTGAGCGAGGAATGACTCACTGTACTTTTGACTGGCAGTGACGTAACAGGTTGTTACTTAGTCTTGTCTGATGATTCTTGTCTTTAGCTGGGGGCTTGTCCTGAAATTAAAAAGGTGGTTCATGGGTACATGTCGTCTGTTTTCTTTCACAGGCTACACATTTTGGCAGAATGTACACAAACGTTGCCAGTCACACAGCCTCACACATAGCTGCGGACAGAGTTTAGATTATCTGTTTTTACCACCACCGCAGGATTCGCCTTAAATTGAGGTCACAGTGTGTCAAACGCAGATATGAGGGTTGTGTTTGCCGCACTGGAACGTCTCTGCAGCATCAGATAACTTCACATCTACACTACAAACTGCCTCTTTCTGTTCAGCCCGTCTGTCTGAATGTTGGAACGTCTGTATATTTTGCTCCGTTCATTTGACCCACTTTATGTGTCGACTCACAGGTTTTCACTTCTTCGTTTCAGTCAGTATGACAGGATGCGGTTGAGCAAGGTTCAGGGGAAGTTAGTCGGTTTGTCTTTTCCTGCAAGTTTCTCTTTCTGTCGCTCTGTGTAAAATGACAAACGTAGAAATCTGGTTATCAGTTGGTTATTTTTTTTAACAAAACACAGTATATCTCAGTAGCCCTGTCTCCAGGAGATAATGTTTCTCTACAACTAAACTCTGTTCTCGCTTATGTTTTTTAGAAATTTTATTTTCTGCCAGATTATGCTTGTCATTGCGTATCACAAATACATTTCAGATCAAAATACCTTCGTCATTTCTTTTATTGCTTTACTGTTCCTCTTTTTCAGCCAATCGATCATATATTTGATGGGGTGGGACTCGTCACCCTGGTAACTGAGAAATGAGGGGGAAAGCTTCAAGCATACTGTGAAAGCATCGTATTTTTAAGCCAGATCATGCTACTATCCTGAACCTAACCAAGCAATATCAGTGCTACTACTCTAATTATTTCTCATCTTTATTTTTAAATCTAAGGCATTACTGGTATTTAGAGCATAGTTAAAGTGTGATGGCAAAAAAACAAACTATACAAAACCAACAGAGACATATAACCATTAAAAGTCTAGTGTCACTAGTTCACTTCATCACAAACACAAACTATGTAGCTCACCATTTGCACTAAGATTCAACATGGTTAATGGTTTTTGTGCCAACCAAACAGAGCAGAAAGTGAGCAGTTTTCTGTGCTTGGATGCAGTGCAGGTTTATTCCTGTAGTGTTAGAAAGAGCAGAGAACTATTTGTTTAACACAAATCCTACTTTTCTTCTGGTGCATCAGGTAGTAACATGGTCAGTATTGCTCTGTGTATTTCATTTTAATTATAGATCTGCACTATTAAATAATTTTTGTAGAAGTCACAGGTGAATGTGGACTTTTATATTGACTATTTTGCATGTTTTTTTTTTCATATGCATGTGCCCTCACTTGTGTGATGAGAAGGACAGAGAGGGAACAGCTGCAGGAGGACGGCTGTATTTTCAGATTCCGGCGTTGATTTATTTACATACTTATTTTTTGCCTTTTTCAGATTTTTGCCTTCCTCAGCTTTAGTGATGCAAGTTCAAACAAACATCCTCCCGAAGATTATATAAGCGCTTGTTTACAGAGTTCAAAAGCGCTCGAGAGCCTCACATGTTGTGAATTTTGCTGTTGTGTGTGTGCTTCACTGAAACTAAAAACTCAGTTACTTAACTCAAAATGAAGTTACCAGTAGAAGCATTCCCGACAGAATGACCAGTAAACATCATGCTTTTTCTGTCAGTGTGATATCTTTTAAAATTTCATCCTAACAACTCAGCATTTCATTGCCCTTGTATAATTCAGTCAGGATAGATAGGTTCTGCTTTGAACTCAGTAATGTTTTTCATGCTTTTCTTTAACCAGGTAACAGCACTGACTTGTCTTGATTTGAGGAAGAAAATTTTCTGTCCACTTTCTAACTTTTTTGTTAGTTTTTTTACCTTCACTTGACTAAAATTTTTATTTAGATTTTGACCAAAAGAGTTCTTCACCTGAATATGATGCACAAAGGCTCCACTTTTCAGTTTAGTTTACAAAGCTACAAAATGTGTTTGTCCTCTCTGTGTTTCAGGAGCGAGCAGGAGATCTGGAGGAGATGGTCACTGCAGAGTTTGGCCGCCTGAAAGAATTCCTACTCGAGGAGGAGGAACGCATAAAGGAGAGACTGCAGAAGCAGAAAGAGAAGAAACTCAACCAGCTGGAAGAAGCGCTCACGAAGGCCACAGAGCAAATCAGCCAGCTGGAAACTACGGCTGACAAACTTCGTCTCAAACTGAGGGAAGAAGAAAACCCAGAGCAACTCAAGGTGAGAGAGGAGAGGCAGGACAGAGGAGCAAATCTGTTATATAGCTGCATTCTCTAACTCGGATAGATTAACGTGTCAGTTGCTTTAAAGATTAAAGCCAAGCAAATACAAAAGACGATTGAAAGAATATCTAGAGGCTCAGTGTCAGAGATGGCATCTGCATGTTTCAGCAGAGACTGAAATATTTTGTAATCATAGGCTTGTTTTGATCTGCTCTGTTTCAGGGAATCAAAGATTTCATTGGAGGGTGAGTATCATTCTGATCTGGTCAAAATCATTTGAGGACAGTGATTTCTTACAGAGTTTTTCTGATATGTAGGTCACCTCCCCTTTAAAGTCTACATGATCGTCGTCCCACTTCAGGTTTCACAAGTAAACAGTGTTGTTGAAACAGGATGTGAGGTCACGACTGTGGTTTCTAGTCACATTTGTCACACCTTCTCATGCCAGCTTGTGGCTACTAAGAAACAGGAAGTCAGCAAGTGCCTCCGTAGACCTGACATCTGTTCCATTTAAAACTAAATTTAAACAGTCATTTCCCCAGTGCTGCAACACATATTTTTCATTTGTTCAATCATCTAGTTTCAGTTTATCTAGGTGACACATTACCTGAGTATTATTAAGGTCAAACACCAGAGCAGACTGAGGCACTCTGTTCCCCAGGTCTGTCTGATTAAGAGTTTAGCATTTAAGATAATATAATTTCTTAATTAATGTCAGTGCATTCAGCATCAGACAGTCATGGGACTCTGAGAGTGCGATTACTGAGTCATGTTGTAAAGAGTAAAATGATATGTAGCAGTTCTAAATCTTAGGAAATTTAGGTTACGATTACACATAAATTACTAAATACCTCTTTCTGCAAGAACAAATGTGACGATGACTGTTCTGGTGTAAGGTTCAAGCAGCATGCAGGCACCCATCTGACTAGAGATTCATACATTTTTCATTAAAATAATAGTTAAAAAAAACAGGTATCATAAGTAATTTGTTGCCCTTTTGAGCTTCACCTGAATTAAACGTATGTAAGAAAGTACTCCTTCTGGAGCCCTGTCGTGTGTGTGTGTGTGAACGGAAAACAAACTGATTCAACAAATTAACATTTTGTAATCCTCCATAATATTACTTCTGTCTCTCTGTCAGGGCTGAGAGCTTGTTTGAGCGCCCCCCGGAGGTGGCGGTGGATCTGCAGTCAGCTGAGTTTCTGGGACCTCTGCAGTACAGAACCTGGAGAAAAATGAGCTCCATTTTTCAACCAGGTACGACGACATAAACACCACCTGAGCAGAGGAACAAGAAAAAAAAAAGTGCACTTATTGCTTATTGTCTGTCAGGAAAACACACATAGTAAAGACAGATGCAGTGGAGGCTGACATATCCTCACTTGACACTTGCTGCAACACAAAAACATTTCTTGTCTGTTTTTCTCTACCTGCTAACCACCCACATCTTTTCAAACAACGCTCAAAGGTTTTTGTGCAGGCTGTCAAAAAACAAACAAACAGGCAATACCGCTTTAGTCATTGTCTAAACTCCTCCAAAGCAACAGAAGATGTTGTACAACTGCTTTCACAGGCTCAGTAATACTCTCCATGACTAGAATATCACATTTGACATGTAAATTTGGTGCTACAAAACACATTTTTGCCCTTGGCATGTACTGTTCAGTCTAGTGTTTATCTGCTCTATCTGGGGAGGTTTAAACATGATTGTATCTGCCCTCTAAACTTAAATGCTGTGTCACTGAGCAAAGTCAGGTGTACAAAGACTTATTTGGGTATTTTAGGTAATTTGCCAAAGACATGTCATCATATATTGTTACCGATTTGGTAAAACTAGACAGAACTCCAGAGATTAAATAAATCTCTAGAATTACATCTCAGTAACATCATTTATATTTTATTTGTATCCATGTAGCTGAGTCTCTTATCCAGCTCACCTTACTCTAATTGCGCAGGTTGGCATTCAGTATCTCGCTGAAGGTCACCGCCAAGGAGTCATCCTCCGGTCATTCTCTGTAAACATGTTGCATTGATCCATTTTTAATTTTTTTTTGATGTCCTCTCAGCTGTCACAGCAGTGACCCTCAACCCGGACACAGCCTATCCTTGTCTGTGGGTTTCTCCGTGTTGCACCAGCGTCCAGGTGGGAAAAATCCAACCAAACCTGCCCAACAACCCCGAGCGCTTCACCCGCTACAACATCGTCCTGGGCTCTGAAGCCTTCTCCTCGGGCAGACACTACTGGGAGGTGGAGGTGGGCTCCAAAACGGCGTGGGGTCTCGGCGTGGCCACGGCCTCCGTCAACAGGAAGGAGGAGATCAGCCTCTGTCCAGACGACGGTTTCTGGACCATGGTGCTGAGGGACAGTGGCGACGGCAGCAGCGAGTACGAGGCGTGCACCGACTCAGAGGAGTGCATGTTGTATCCCGCTAAACCCCCCAGGAGGGTGGGGGTCTATCTGGACTACGGGCGTGGTCAGGTGGCATTTTATGATGCAGGAGACATGAGCCACCTCTTCACCTTCTATGATGCAAAATTCAAAGAGCCCGTTTTCCCCTACTTCAATCCCTGGCCGATCATCAACGGACACAACCGGGAGCCGCTCACCGTAGTAACGCCACACTGGGGATAGATGTCCTTTTTACTAGAGAACTGATGCTGTGCATCAACAGATTGAGACTCAAACTGAATACAGAGATTCAGCAGCCAACGAACTTTGATGGACTCATCTAATGAGCATTCACACATGTGCCTTATCAGAAAGACGTCTTGGCTATATGAGGATAAACATGCAGGTAACTGGAATTCTCTTAAGAAACTAAACTGGACAATTGACACTCTAAAAGATCTAACTGTCGACAACCAACAGTAAAAAAAAAAAGAAAAAAAAACCCACCAAAAATAATCAATTGATTGATCAAGCGTTGTCTGTTTAGGGATAACTCCTTCTATTTTGTTCCTCTGAGTCACAGAGCTCCATTGCTGTTGTTTCACAACTATAAGAAATGCATCATGATCCGTTATTACCATGAACACATACTGTACTTTTATATTGAGTCAGTCCTTCGTAAACCCTCCTGCTGCTGTAAATACTAACCAATGAATAAACCCCACAGTGCCCAGAGGTTTAGAAACATTATTTTTGCTATATTTTAGACTATTTTTAACACAAGACTTTATATTTGTGGCTGTTTAAAAAAACAAAAAACAAAAAAACATTTCCATCCTAATCAGAAATTAAAGGTCTTACATGGAAAAACAGACAAACACTTGGTTGGTTTTGGTGTTTTAATAAAATGTGTTAACAGTAAGAACCATATGGACCCGTTTTATCCTTTAAAATTTTGTATTGACTTTGAATACTTTACAGAAGGAGTAGGACATATTTGTCGCTAAAAATGCATTCGAACAGAAAGATGTTAAAAAAATGTTATTATTCTAATCAACATCTAATGATATAACATAATATATTTTATCGTTTTCATGTATACGATCCTGGTATTTTTATGACATGTACATTGAAAGCAATGATGTGTTGAGTGAATGCTGATATTTGACACAAGACTTTAATAATATCATTACATTTACTACTGAGGTTCTTGTTGGTACATTTGATTCCACCAGGGGGCACCAAAAACTAACTTTAAAAGCAACGTCACTGAGTTTGTCAGCGCTCTTTATAAAACCGCTCTGCGCTTTTATGAACCATATGGAGGCCAATCTTATTCAGCTGCAGCGCACTTAAGGCTTTTAGAGAGAGGTTCATCTCAGATCATGTTTATTTTTCACTAATATTTAGGTCAGACAAGTTTATGTTTGTGTGTAGAGCACAAATCACAAGTTTTCCAATGTGTGCGACACACTCTGTCCTTACAGCTTCGATTTAAATGACAAAAATTTCCCTCAGAATATCTTTGATTAAGAGAAAATGTGAGAAGCATCAGGAAGAACAACAGATCCATCTGCAATGTGCGTGGACATACAATAGATGATGCCTGAACAGCAAAATTACAATATTATGGATGGTTTATATACATGCAGTGATTAACAAATTTCATAGATCACCACCCAGTGTAAGGTTTATGCCACAGCTTCCCTACATTAACAGCATTGGTCATTACCAAAAACATTTTTTAAGTTTCTGTAATGGTTAATAAACCAGCATGTAGAAGCTCTTGAACCAAAATGATATTTTTATGTTAAAATATAATTATTGTTGTTATACATGAATTTTCAAATTTTTAAAATTTTCCAAAAAAAAGAAAAAATGGTAAAGCACAGTATTATTCTTTCTTATATCTTGATTAAGATGTCAAAATATTGTTATTTACCTGCATTCATGAACATAAAAAGTAATTTTAGTGGTTGAATGTTATGCTTGATTAATTTCTGACTTGTCAAAGAAGCCCAGTGAGTCGGCTCAGATTTGGGTATAAAAAGGTGAAATTCCTCATTCTTGTTCAAAATAGTCAAACGTCGAGAGCTGAGTGCGGATTAAAGCACTTCATAACGCTGGATGGTCTATATTATAGAGTGCTTCACAAATTAGGTGGTCTGATAAGTTTGTTACGCACTGTATATAAAGAGCAAAGAGCCCAACAACTCACATAGAAAAGAGAAGAGACAAGGACACTATATGCAAAGATGGAGGAAAAAAAAGTCAAGACTCAAAACATCTGGAATTAAGCACTGACAGTTGGAGGATAGTGAGAGTCTAAGATGTACCGACACACCTGTTGCAAAGTGCATATGAGGTCCGTAGAAAGGTTACAGAAAGTGAAAACTGATGCGGTGTTTGATCGAACTCAACTTCCCTTCAGCAAATATCCCATTATGGATTCTTAGGAGTTTGATTCAACATATATTACAATAAAATCCAACACAACACACCCACACTACACACACAGAGTGAAAATATAACTGGAAAAAGCTAAAAAAAAAAAATCCTGAACATTTATTCATTAAACACTGTTTTATAGCTACAAACACCTGTTTCTCAAGATAATCAGTTGATTAGCTTTGTCCTCGGTGTGGTTGGTGTTTACCTGTCACAGATACGCACAGCGTTCCTCTTTCAATGTCCAGTTAAGCAAGGTTAATGAGTCACCCCGTGCCAGTTGAGCATTTCGGTAATCTGTGACTACTATTACGAACAAATAAGTAATGAGAGTGAGTCTGACCCGAATCAAACTTATCTGTTCTCCGTGTCTATCTGTGGGCGTCATCTGCCGATACATTAACAATAAGCCGCTGGTCTCATGACTATACCTGTCAGGGTTATGTGCAGTCCAAGCCTTCTCTCCTCTACCTGTCCTGATCTGTAATTAGATATTATTGCGGGCCGATCAACATGCAGTAACACAAGCCTTCACTTCTACGTTACTGCTCAGCTGCCACGCCTTCTGTCATTCATCCCTGTCTTTAAGCGGTTTCAGGGATGGTCAAGGTGAGAGAAACAAGAAAAGTCATGTTTTTTTTTTTTTTTATTTTTTCTTGGGTTTTTTTTTTTTTCTTTTTCACACCCCTCATTTCTGTTCCCATCTTGTTCATTCACCATTCGTCTTCTCTCTCTCTCTCGAGTGATGGATCTGATCCCAAAATACAACCTCTATTTTTAAACCCTCAGCTCTGTAACTTAGCTTTTCTGTAATGGATCTCCTTTTCTGCCTCCACTCAAGAATTTACCTCTCCTCTCCCATCAATAATCAATGAGGAGAGGGGCTGAAGAAAGACGCGGAGGCAACTCAACGACGATGTTTAAGTGATTAATGGAAACCTCATTAGGAACTGGAGAAAAGTCAAACTATACATTATCCCAGAGTCTTGAGAATAAAGAGGGGTTTCAGTTTGAAGGAGGAATGTTTAATGCGGGTTAACAGGAGTTTCATGGGGAGGCAGTGATGGAGGGAGACTTCGGGGGGGGCAGCTGAGGGCAAAGTAGTGGGATAATTGAGACGCTTTATCAGGCCAAAGCTGCCAGACTCTGGCCAATGTCCCCATTTTCTACTGTAAGGAGAGTGAGAGGGAGAGAGAGAAGGGAAAACAAATTGATGTGGCCTTTTATTTATAGAAAGCTGATGCTTTTAGTGGAATTAGTTGCCTCGGACAAACACTACGACGCTACCGTATACGGCTGTTTTTAGAGGGCCGAAAAGCAGCGTAATATGTTCACACGCTTCCGTGAACGGTCATGTCTAAAAATAGAGGTCAGTGGTGACATGTTCACCTGTGTGTGCATGCCGTGTGGGTTCAGCCATGCTTGTTGGATGAGATTATACATGCGGGACAACACCGAGGTGATGCGCTGCAGCCAAACAAAAGTCTTTCATCATCGCATGGCTGCTGAGTTTGTTGCATCCCTCCACCTCTGTGTATCTCTGAATGAATAGCTGACCTGGGTATCGCAGGGAAAAAAAAATCTAATTTGTGTTACAACAAAGGCTCCAAATTTGACAGCGGATTGAGGGCGGATTGATTGAGAGGGAGAAGGAGATGTGAGGAGAGCAGCGAGGATTAGTGTCAGAGGGGAAATGATGGTGACAAGAAACAGACAAGGATGGGAGGAGAGCAATTCTGAGAAAAACATAAAGATAAGATGGAAAAATGTAAAGAGCCAGGAAAACATAACAGAATGACATAAGATTTTGCCTGAAAGCAGATTTCACGAAGGCTTTACAGACACTGATGGCAGGAAGGGTTGTTTGGACAAAGCACCCCGGCAACAGGAGGAGTGTCCACCTGTGATGAAGGGGAAAAGGTGGAAAAGGAGGAGGAAGGGAAGGAGAGAGAGAGGTCGACGAGTTACAGGTAGATAACGCGAGAGAGGTAAAGTTCAGGAGGTATAGAGTGTCAACTAAAGGATCAGGAGATAGCGAGCGAGGGCAGAGGTGCAGGAACTCAATCCAGGAGTCAAGACTACAGCTGATGATAAAAACCTCCACACCTGCTCACACCAGGAAGGAGATATGGACGGGAGCATCTGAAGAAAACACCTTTAGGACATAATATAGGAGGAACATTTCAACTTTTCCTGGACTCCCTTTATTCAGTCTTTCATTTCTAAAATAAAACCTGGAATAAACAAAAAAACTGAACCTGAAATGGAGGAGAATTTTTGACACAATTTTTTTTTGTGAGAGAAACTGACAAATCTGATGACCTCTTCATGTGACTTTTTGTTGGGGATTTTTAAACATTTTTTTTAACACATTGAATTAAAAGCAGCAACAGGCACCGCGGAAAGAAAAAGAGGAGAATCGGGAAGAGCGAGGGTGAGGGAGGGGGAGGGGGAGTGAGGAAGAGAGAGAGTGTTGTGAGCCGGTGACACCGAGATGTTCATGCTCATTCGAGAGCCGTCCGCCGGAGGAGGCGGTGCTGGAGCGATGAGCGGGGCGAGTGAGAGGAGCGCAAAACAGGTGTGTACACGAGGGGAGGCTGCAACCATGTTTTTATGTCTGTTCAAAAGTATTTCTGTGTGTAATTCTCTCTGAAATGTTAAATTCTTTTTAAAAAAAACAACCTTTTGCTCTGCTTTTCTTGTATGCGTTTGTCACATTTTATGTCAATTTGAGTTGCACATTGTTTAGTTTTGCATGATCTTCTCATAGTGTTTCATTAAGCTTAGTCCCAAATGCAGTGATAGAAGATAATCTTAATGCAGTAATGAAGTCTAATTGATGTAACAGGTGAAGAATTGCTTTCTTGAGGAAAACAAGTCTGCATAGCTCCTAAATTATTAAGTTTTGTTATGTCTTAGACTGAAAAACTCCCTCTAAAAGTGTGAAAGTGCAAAAAAATTGGGGGATACAAGCTGTGTTTTTGGTATTATCATAGCAAAGTTGACATATATAGTATTTAACTTGTTTAAATGCCAGAAATTGCTTCAAAAAAATCCAGTTTTAAATGGCCAGACATTCAGTTCTTATTTCAGGTCATCCGAACCACTGGCCACTGTAACTGGCACCCCTGAATTAATACTACATGTGCATCAGTCTGAGCCCACAGCATCACTTTCCTTCACCCCTCTGCTCTTTCCTCACAGGTGCAGGCTGCCATCAAGAAGAAGGTGGAGAAGCAGAAGAAGCGGACCAACGAGCAGGGAGACAGTCAGCCCGCTGCTCCACAGCCTTCTCGTCATCAGAAAGCCAGACAAGCATCTCAGATGATGGCGGCGGAGGCAGCTGAGGACAGCGAGGTGCTGGACGAGACGCTGGAGGAGATGATGGAGGGGCCGCCGAGGAGGGAGAAGGAGAAAGAGACGGAGGTGGAGAACGTCGACCTGCTGCCCATAGTGGACTCTGTGTTTGGACAGGTAGGAGGGTGTGAATGCTCAAAAAAAAAAATGCGCGTGAGGATTCTTCTTTGGATGTAATGTCTGTCTGATTAAGTGTGTGTGTGTTTGTGCGCAATAAAGTGTGCGTTTCATTTGCTTCTTCATCAAGTTCTCTGGCTGATTGAATGTCCCTCCAGTGGCTTGATTGAAACCCTAAGCTGTCAATTTAAATTTAAAGCCCCGCTGAGCTCCAGATTTTGTAACTAGCAGACCTCCTCACACCCCTGACCTCTGACCTTTGAAGGATGTAAAGCTAAATTCAGCACAGCAACATAAACATCTTTTTTTTTTTTTTTTTTTGGCGCTTTCTCGTTTAACCCTAAATCCTCGTGTGCATGGCGGGATCTGTAAAGCCCGAGCGCTACAGCTAAGAATGATGATAGCGTGGGGTTTGAGAGGATTTAAGCTCCTTTACTTTGGGAAACATTACGAAAGTGTAATCCGTAAAAGATACGGCCATAGTCAGCCAGAGATCTGATGAACACCGTATCGCTGCGGCCATTGTATCAGCTCAGGATCGCATCACATCCCATCACTCACATGGCAGGAGGCGACACACGACACGGCACGCTAGGCTGCACCGTCGCAGCATCTGTCACCCCGGGGGTCAGACATGTGTGAGAAAGTGGCGAGTTTGCGTATGAAAATAAATCAAAAGAGATTACACACAGGTTTAAGCCTCACTGGCTTCCTGCTGCTGACCTCCGCGTGAGTCACTCTGGATGTTTGTTGTTGTTTTTTTTCTCCTTGACATAAAGAAAGCGTCACATCCACCTGATCACGTCAGCAAAGTCTGAAGAAGGCGATGATGAGTGAGGCTTAACTTAGAAACAGGGAATCAATACAGGAAAAGGAAGAAAAAGTGATGTCAGCGGTGATGCGAGTGATCCAAAATAGGAGAGAGCGGATGAGTGAGTGGGAGAGAGCGAAGGCTTGAAGAGAAGAGAAGAGAAGAGAAGAGAAGAGAAGAGAAGAGAAGAGAAGAGAAGAGAAGAGAAGAGAAGAGAAGAGATTTTCACTGTGAGGTCCCTCAAGGGTCCTTGAGCCTCAGTTTTGACACCCAGTGCATTATAGCATGAAGCCTGGTTGCAACAGTCAAGTCATAGACAGTAGGTACAGTATTCCCAGAGACCCTCAGCCCCCACATAATGAAATGAACCGAAACAGACGGCTTCCACAGACTCATCTCCTTAAAGGGATCTTTCACCAAACAAACCCACTCACAGACGTTACATCAGAAACCTTCACCAAGTGGCCAAGTTACAGTTTACGCCTGTGTGTGTGTGTCCAGAATATGCAGTGAAAACTTTGAAATGCGTAAGTTCATTGACAGAAACAGGCAACAGAGTCAAATTCCTTTTATGTGTTCACGTTTGTCCACTGAAACTGTTTCAGATCGAACACAAAACTGTAGCAAAAGTGATGCTTCAAATCTGGATGTTGCTGCAAAGAAGCAACAAATTCTTCACAGGAGATCAGAGCAGTTTGCCACAGGTCAAAGGTGTCACCAAATTTAGTATCTGAACAACTGTGAAATATGGTCACAGTCTCCCTTCTGTTGCTGAGTGACAGTGTTGAAAAAACGCTCTTGCAGAACATTAGGGTGTCACAGTAAAGATGAAATTTGGATATAGAATCACTTCATCAATGCATTCTTTTAGACATTTGTATGAAATTTGTCATAATCAGTGTATGAATCATTTGCTAAAAAGGAGGTTTGTGGGGTCAAAGTGACATTTTAGCATCACAGTCTAATGAGTTTGTCTTTGAGTCCAAGTAAACACTGAAACGCCTAAAGTGAACAAATACCTCGAGGTGTTTCTGACATATCACATGTATGAGAATGGGACATATATGCACAAATTAAATGCCTGAAACCATAAGCCCTCTGACTATCGCTGTTGCTGGTACGGAGGCATGATGAGGACTCTTTGATGGGATAGGTTCACCCAAAGGTTCTGAACATCTAATCTTTGTTAAAGAAATGCGCTAGTATTATAGTTTCAGTATTTGTGAGTGCGCAGTGGTCTACTAGAGTCCCTGTGACGTAACTTTCTAAGGCTTTCATTCAGATTCCTTGAACCTACTGTGCATGTATAGAACATGTTCTGCAAGAGGATTAGAAAGCAACAGAAAAGAACAGCTCTGGTGTCTGCTGCTGGGAAGATAATCTGGACCTGGACGTTGTTGCTTTAAATCAAACCAGTTTAAATGGATGGTCACTGAGATTGTTGCACTTTGAAATGAGAAAGTTTTGTTATTTTAAATTACATTCTGTTTTTAGTTTTATTTGCTATTATTTGTGCTATTTTAAACATTTAAATATGCTTAAAGGCATACAGTTTTAAGAGTTTACTTTAGTGATTGTAATGTGTGCTGAGTGTAGCTCGAGGAAAAAACAAAATATCAAACCAGTTACATGAGGAAGACTTTTAGTCATGGTTCACTGTGGTTATTGGTGATTTATTGTCAGAGAAATGTTTTTTGGATAAAGGCTCAGTTTGGAACCTATTATGTATTAATTCATTATCTATTTATTCATGCAAACTTTATCCTCCACATAAGCGTTATTGTATCCTCGCTGACCTGTCGTGCTCTCACTAAACACTCGTTAGGTTTCACCAGCCATCATCAATTTTTATATTAAGCAGTATTATATAACGCAGACGAAAGCACTCGGCTTTGAACAGCTATGATATTAATGTACAACACTAATGTAACATCAACTGTGCCGGAGTAATTGCTTTTACATCTTTCAAATAATACTTTTATCTGAGATGGTTTTACTTTATTAGAGTTTGAATGCAGGTGTTTTGCTTCCTTCCATCCTTGCTTCCTTCTTTCCTTCACACTCCATCTCTTCTAGTATTTCCCTGCTTGACGTCTCTCATTACTGGAAACCAGCAGGTGTGCATCTGACACCAGATCAGAACCTGATACATCGACTGATTCACCTTCTCGCACACACGCGGGACTCACATTACCTGAGTCATACCCATCTCTCACAGCACGCACACACACACAATGCCTGGTTCGTGCTGTGTGTGCAATAAAATGGGCCTCCAGCTGCTAAAGTGACTTCATTCAGTGCTGATACTCTGATACAAGCAACTGAAAAGTAATCAAAACAGAAGCCCTGTAACATAAATAAAGCCGTGTGTGCGTGAAACACACACCCAAAGACACATACACCTACTAGGAGCATCCCATTTGCGTGATTAATTGAAACCATCAGTAAGAGAGAACGAGCCTGGTAATTAATCAGGTTTGATGGTATTGTGCGTCTTCGGTTGCAGCCGCTGGTGTCGGTTTTGTCATTAAATGCGACCAACAAGGTGAATCATGAAGGAGGAACTCTGCAGCGGCTCATAGAAAGAAGTGATTGATCTGGTTGTGTGGCGCTGATAGACCCTCGCTGAGCTCCCTAATTGGATTCATGCTAATAAAACGGTTTTGTAGTGTTAATAGGCCGTGTGTTTTGTGGTGGATGTAATGAGCCGGACGGATTAATGGAGCGGTTTTGTTTGTAGCTGGTTCAGAGGTTATTAGATTTTGATGTGGTGATGAGGTATGCAACTGACATTATGCAGAAAGTGTGTTATGGATAGAATCAAAATTTCCTTGGAAATATTCTGATGAAAACACAAAAATTACATAAAAAAACACGAGCGTATTTTCAATTTTTTTTTTTTGTAAAAAGTACATCTCTTTTGGCCTGAGCTAAATCAGGGGCTTCATGTTTTATCATGTTTGATTTACTTGAACCTTTTTTTTTTTTTCAAATCTTAAACTATTGATATTTATAAAGATATTTGTGAGATTTTGGATAAATATGTTAAGTACTTTCTAAGATAATCTTTCTATAAAAAGCCTGTCAGTCCATTTCTGATGTTTTATTTTTTTGCACATTGTAATTTGAGGCTATGTTTGAACACCAATATCTCAGGCACTAATAAAGATAGAAGCCTGAAATTTTCACTATTATTTCTCATCATGCCATTCAGTAAGAATCTGAAATATTGGACAAGTAGATCAAAAAATCTCTAATTACGGGGGAATTGAAATGAAAAATAAAAACAACTGAAGTTATCATGGAACGCTTTATCTTTGAGCACACACTAACAGAAACATTGATAATGTGGAAGTCAGCTCGTGATATATTCTAAACCATGTGTGGTTTCATGTGACGGTTATAAAAACAAAAAAACAAAAAAAACATTTAGAACCCTTTTTAGTATGAAATAGTCAATGAAAAAAATCTATATTTTTGCTGAGTTTTCATCACTGATTGAGCAGGTATGATAAGTTGTACCACACAAACCAAAATATCACGAGATAGCCTGATCCAAGTATAGCGGATTTCTGGAGTTTCAAAATATTTCTCAAAATATAACTAAGTTAATAATGTTTGTTTTATTTCACCTCAAATTTAACCTACGATGTTTTTGTTAATGTCAGCTCAAAGATGAGTCTTTTCATGGCTCCTTAATCTTATTTTTCGTATTTCAACTCACCCATAATTGTTAAATGTTTATTGTCTGTGTCTAATATTGTAGATTCTGAATGAATGACTGAGATACTGTCATTCAAACAGAGCTTCAAATTTTAATCTGCAAAAAAACCCAGAAATGTGCTCAAAGTGTATTGATAAGCAATTTAAATTTTTTTTAATCTAAAACAAAATAAAGACAAATCAGAGATGGTCAAGCAGAAATTGTTAAAAAATGTGATGTTTTTAGGTGGAATGACCCAAGTGTTACTTTCCAGATGTTAAATTTTAAATTTGGGAGTGGGAACCTTTATTACATAACATCATTTACACATGTATAAATAATTATAAACGTGCACAAAATATGACTTTTCCATAAGCAGCTGCATGAGTGCAAACAAAAAACTATAAACACAATATGATGCTGAAATATGTGATCAGGGTTTGTTTACTTTGTATTTCTGCTTTTTTTTTTTTTGCATGTGTCCATATACCTGCTTCATGGCTCACTGTAGTTCAGAAAAACTCTGCTTCTATTAGATTAGAGTCAGTTCTAGCGATGTTTTGTGGGTCTCTTGCTTCCTTAAAAAACAGAAAACCTTCTTAGTGGCTAAACAGTGTTACTAGCACCAAAATATTGTAGCAGTCTGGGCATTAATGTCATTTTGATCTCGTAGTCGAGGATCAGGTCATTTTTAAGACACTCTAATCTCATTTATCCCAATGACAGCACTCAAATCTGTCTGCACGCTCACTTGTAATAACTTAAACCGATGGCTTCTTCTTAAGATTTTCTTTCTAGATAAACTTTCTTTTCATTTATAGCAGCCGCTCTTAAGCTGCAACTGAAGGGCTCAATCTGTCAGAAAGTTCTTCTAAAAATAGAGGTTGTGTCATTACTGTCTCACACATTTACTGCAGCAGCTGTCAGATGAAGTTATTGGAGCTGTCCTGAGCTGGCCTCTAGTGGACACTGCTGCCTATTACAGAAGAGAACTGATGGTGCAGAGAGAGATGCTGTCGCTGTGCTTTATGGTATCAGAGTGTAGATTCATATTTTTAAAGGATCTGCACACTTTCTCACTGTGCTTTAGAGACGTCTTTATCACTCTGATTTGAGTGTAGTGGCATCCTTCAAGGTGAGACAACTTGAATGAATATCCTCAACCATCAACCTTTACAACTTAAAGCAAGTTACACTTTGTAGTTCACTGTCTGACTCACAACTTTCCTGCTTTGCTTCACATTCACTGCGCTCATAAAGGTGGAGTTTGCATGTTCTCCCCATACAGTGTGGGTTCTGTCTGGGTTCTCCGGCTTCCTCCCACAGTCCAAAAACATGTTGAGGTTCACTGGTGATTCTAAATTGTCCGTAGGTGTGAACTGAATTAATTTGAATTGAACTGAAATTAGTTGAGATGACAAAGCAATAGTAAACATAATAGTAGGGTCAGCATTGTAGAAGGAACAGCAGTATCAGTGATGAGTAAAATGTACCACTTGGTCTGCTGCAAACACACACACACACACACACACACACACACACACACACACACACTAACTTACATTAAAATCACATAAATTTAACTTGCGTGAACCTGTTTAACCTTAAAACAAATTTACACTGTAAAATTTAAACAGTTCTTTACAACCACTTGTTTTCGTCTCCTCGGGGGAGGAGGGTCTCCATGAGAGGACTGTGTAAACACACTTACGGTCCAGTCATATGAATAATACAAGCACACATGCACACAAGCTGTGCTCTCCGTATGGAAGCAGGCAGTATTTTAAATCTGCTCTGGGAAACATTTGTTGGCAGATGCTTTGTGAAAGCTCAGCTGACCACTTGTAGCACTGAACTCATCACTCTTCCCAGTGATTTTAACATTGCCATTATTTCAGACAGATTGGCCAAACTAGTGCTGGAATGTAAGAGATGAAGTTCAACGAGAACTCAAACCATCTCAGACTCTGAGCGATTACGTCCTGCTAAGTCTGATCTGACATGACGCTGACACAGATTCTTGATGCTCTCATTGTTTTGCATGAATCCTAATTCTCTGAGGCATTACAGTTCATTCTCTTAATCAGTTTAAACGTTCATCACAAGTCGAGCTGTGAAACATGTGTAATTCTTCCTGGAACAACTTGAAATCACAGCTCAGTGGCGTCTTTGTATTTATGAAACTTTTCAGGGAGAGATTCAAAGACTTGTTTTCTTAGTGGATTTTTGTAAAATTAAATTTCTCATTAAAAGAGACACTTAACTCATAGTATCATGAGAAATACAGAATTGTGATTGAAACATGTCCTCTGTTGTACTGAGGTACAGATACAGTCCAATCACAAGCTCAAAACAGAGAAATGGAAAATTTAAATATTGAGCCATTGGTATGTTAACATGTAGATATGTGTTAGATGTATTTGCATGGCTTGGTTGGGTTTCTCCTGCACAGTTATGAAAATATACCTCTCCTGCCAGCATTCAGTGGTGTGATACATGTAAAAACATACAATTTCATAATATGAATTCATGTGTTAATTTGATGTAAAGGCTACAATAAAAACATCTGAATAGCCTAGACTGTTCTGAAAATAACCAGATACAGCATGGATGGATTGTCCTGATAATGAACAAGATTATTGTAAAGGCAGGGAAATTACATAAAAAAAACATGGCCTAAGGCTCATCATAAGACTTTATGCCCACCCAGATCTACTTCTTCTCTTGAGTTCAGTCTTAGTTTATTGTACAATTTGAGAAAGTTCCCACTCTCTCTGTATCATCTCTCTAATGTATCCCTTTCCCCCTTTTTTCCCTTTCATTACCCGTCCTCTTTAATCTAAAATGGTAGGGATTAATCCCTGTCTGTTTATGTCCTCTTAATTCTCCCTCTAAAACTCTTCATACTGTAGATGAAGTCATTTGAATACTGGTGCAACATGTGAACGAGAGGGAGGGAGGAGAGAGAGAGAGTGAAGAGCAAAGAGAGGCAGAGGGGGGATTAAAAGCCTGCGAGAGGAGAAAGTGATGCTGTTTCTGCAAAGAGACACACGAGTGAGCTGCTTTCTGTTCAGTCCAGTTGGATTTCTTGGAGCTGCTTTTCTCAGTGACATGTCTTGACTTTAGATCAGTCAATCAGGATTGCTCATGGGTGAATGAGATATTTTTTTTTCAATCCTGCTTGTATCCAGTGTGACATCTGCTAACGAGAATGGGCTACTCGGAGGTTTTCTTTAACTTAAGAGCTTGAACTTGAAGTCGACAGAGAGGAGAGCAGACCCAAAAAAAAAGTGAAAGAGGAAGGAAACATTTGGGCAGCAGCTGGACAGTGGCAGGAGGAGACTGGAGAGGTTGTGTAATGGGCAACTGCACCAATCCATCCATGAAAGACAAAATGAAGGTAAGAGCATTTTGTTCTGACTTACTGGAGCTAAATGCTCTTGCTTACACTAAAATAAGATTGTTGGTCAAATTTAAATGAATCGCTTCAATTTCCTAGCACACAACTGAATTAAGTTTATATGTATTAAGTGAACAAGTACTATTAATGTTAGTGGTTTAGGTCAGATCTACTTAAATCATTTGATTTTCTGCAATCATACTGAAAGAAAACAGTGTTTGAGTTGCAGCAGATAAATTTGAACAAATGTGGACGTCAAATGCAGAATGCTAATGGAGCAGTAAATCTGATTTTTGCACTTTTGCTGAAATTCAGGTATCAATTTAAAGGACAAAACTGTAATAAAATAAAATCTACAAACATAAACTGCCTTCACCAGAGCAGAAAGACACATGAGAATGATTTTATAGGACTTTACTTTAACTATAACTCAAATATACTTTTGACAGTTTTTTATTATTATTTGCAACTTGCCTTCATTATTTATTGTCTGATTTTATTGCTTTTATTTAATATGTTTCTCTAAATGCATAAAATATTGACCAATGTGTCGAAAGTCCTGCATTAGATGTTTTAAATCACCAATATAAAATGTTTTTAAGGCACAGTTTGGAGTACAGGACAACCTGGTAGCATGACCTCTTCTGAAAAACACAACTTCACTGGTCATGCAGTAAATTAGGCTCCTATTGATATATGATTCATGCATGCAGGCTATTCCTTGCAGTCACCATCTACATGTGGTGATGCAATATCACAAGCTTTCTTGATCTCAGTCGCTGTTAAACAATCCGTTTTCTCATTCTTATTGTTGATATTTTTATTCTTGTTTTTTTTCTTTTTACGTAGGAATAATGATAAATTAAAAGCAAAATCATGTGCTTTTCAACATTTCTGACATCAAAAAAGTGAAAAACACACACTGCGCTATGAAAATTGCTAAAATGATTGAAAGATATTATCAGGAGCATGTCGTAGCAGTGTTACAGACAAGATGTCAGTCATTAGACCAGAGACTTAGCACCATCTCCTCAGCCAGGGTCAGCAGAATAAGACTGCAGCAAGATGGAGACTTAAAGAGAGGGTTGACATCAAGACACAACAAGAATAACATCTGATGTTAGTGGACTGCCTTTAAATACTAAGAAGTCTCTGGGTCACAGTCAGTGTTTGCACGATGGGTCCTTCTTATAAGATATCGACGTTCTTTAAGTGTGGAGAAATCAGGGACAGTAGATGAGAGTGGTGGTTTAACAGCCTGGTCTTCCTCAAGTGGCTGATTTGTTGGCCCCTGCGGGGAAAGGTGGAGGTGAAGGATACAGGCCAGCAGGGTCTGCAGCTGGAGGTAGAGGAGGAACAGGAACTGGAGGAAAAGCCGTTCAAGGAATCCTTGGGTGCGCTGGTGAAGAACTGTCACATGCTGTCCAACATCGTGGGCCCAGCCTGCATCTTCCTCAAACGGGGCTTGCGAAAATTTGTATGTAACAGAAAGCAACGCACGTGTGTGCACACTGTGTCCTCACGTGACCCCAGCGCCACTTTTCCACTCATTTCGATTCATTTTCATCCCTTACATCGTGGCTGACCCTCCTGCTGTCCAACAAACCAGCTCAGTCATCCTCCTGCATCACTGGCCGAGGTCAGACAATTAAATCTCTGGCACCGCACATGCTCACAGGGGTCGATCGCCGGGTTCCATGGAAAATCATTGACTGGCTGTGCGGAGCTTGTGCTATAATGTGAGGAACACAGTGATCAAGGCTGAATTTCTAATCAGGGAGAGTGGGAAACTTGTCGCTTAAACAGCTACTAAAAATACCAAAAAGAGGAAACAAGTCTTTACTGAAACCCTGAAACAAAAGTCTGACTCTCAAACTGTGCACTGATGTGTCTGTTTTATGTCCTATAGGTTAACGTATTACTGCAGACAGAAACAAATCAATGGATTCATTAGAAGGAATCATTTGCGAGTAGGACTCCAACTTCCTCTTGTCCCTAATTTCATTCTGACCTGACAAAAATAATAGAATAACCGCATGTAGAGAGGTAGAACAGAAACCTACCAGTTTAAAGAAGTGCAACAGCTTTGGTTTGTGGGATGGGATTTTTCCAGTGTTGTAAGTCAAATCTTTGTTCTGTTTTATTAATATGAAAACCCAGCAAAATGAAAGTTAATTTAACAGTGTGTCCAGTTTTAATGTCCCCTCTAATCAGGTTAAACTGGTTGTTCTTCTGTTGTAATGTTGCCTGACCTTTAGCTATTACACATCTAGCTTATTGTGTAAAAATGAGGTTGAGGATTTTATCAGAGCAACCAAAGTAAATAAACTGATCTCTGCGGATTTGCCCCGTACTGTTTCTCTGTAAAGCTCTTAGCCGAGCATCCTCTGTACTGAATCTCCATCGTGTGTGCTTTTGTGCTTGCATGCAAACCTGAGTGCAATATACATCTAGTAGTTCATGTATATGAATAATGGACATGTGTCCAAAGATCTCTGTGAAACTAAAGCTCCCAAATCTCCTAATCTCTAAATGTGTGTTGCCGAGAAGCCTCCCACATCTAATCTGGTTACCCACTGTAATTTATGGGACATTAATTGTCACATATAATACACCATAATATGATATTGATTTAATCCATGTAGATTTAGACACTACTTGTCATGTTAAAATGCCTTGGATTTGTCTGTGCGATTCACTGAACTGAGAAACTTCACTCTACATTTGCAAATCGCAATGAAGTATGTGGTTTGAAGAAAAAACACAACGCAGACAGCCCCATCATCGCACATTCTCCATCTCAGTTCAACCATATAAAGCCAAACTCATTCATCAAAACACTGGCCAGATTTCAAAACTCTGAAAAATATTTGTATACACAATATTTTCCACTCATTAATCATTTTTCTCAGTGTTTTGCTTAACGTTTGTGTTCATTTCCTCCTTGTTCAGAGTGTCCTCATAAAGCGACATGTGTGTGTGTGCTTGGCTCATGTTTCTATAAGTAGACCTGTGGTTGTATCTGTGCACTATGTTCACTGTATTTTGCGCTTAAGTGTTTCTTAGTTGTGTGTGTGTGTGAGAGAGAAGTTTGGCACCGCATGAAGCAACAAGCTAATATGTGACACTTGTCCCTCCAACAGGACAGAGAGCTGAGACCAGAGGAGATCGAAGGTGAGATGATTAATGTGCAGAAAACCACAGCGTGTTTTTGGATTAAAGCATCTCAACGTGACACGTGACTTATAAATGTGCTCTCTGTGTGTTTTTACCAGAGCTCCGTGAGGCCTTTGTGGAGTTTGATAAGAATAAGGACGGCTACATCAGTCACAAAGACCTGGGGGAGTGCATGAGGACCATGGGATACATGCCTACGGAGATGGAGCTCATCGAGCTGAGCCAGCAGATCTGTGAGTGGAGCCGGAAACACCTGAGACAGCAGAATAGAGGACAAGGAGGAGAACAAGAAAAGAAAAACAAAGACTAAATCAAGCAGCTTGCATTGACTCTTAATGCAGTTAGTTTATAATAATTTATGTGAAGGCATCAGGAGAAAACTGCAAATGAATAGAGAACAGCACTGATTTGTGGTAGTTTTATGCATCATTGCATTTGTGTTTTTCAGGCGGAGGTAAAGTTGACTTTGAGGACTTTGTGGAGTTGATGGGACCCAAGATGCTGGCAGAGACAGCGGACATGATCGGAGTCAAAGAACTGCGAGATGCATTCAAAGAGGTCAGCTTGCACATACTGTTATATAAACAGATAGGGCCGTTTTAACTCATAAAACTCAGGTGTTACATTATTAATTGCTGTGTTTCATTTCAGTAGCTTAGAGTGTGGTCTAATCTCATTCATGTGAAAACAATAATGGTACAACACGCAATAGAAAAATGAAAAAAGATGGTGCTCATGGTGTTAAATCTTCAAATGTGCAAAAGAGGCATACAAGAAATGAACACTGTGAAGCTTTAATAATCTGTCAGTTGCATGGCTTGTTCGTAAATGAAGTAAAGAAAACAAGCGCGTGTCCTGGCAAGCCTTTATCGGGGTTTAAATGAGGAGACAATACAAGAAACTGATATTTTCAAGGTGATAGATAACACATAATCTTTCGCAAGAAAGTCAAAAGTGTAGACAATTTACACCAATGATGGCTGCTTTCCACTCGGGCCAGACAGTTTCAGGATGTTCTGAGCTGCTTAATGAACACTATTGATTACACCTGCATTGTTCCTGCTGTAAGAAACCAAACAGACGGGAGAGGATGAGTGCTATTCCAATACTACAAGCTTTGCAAGCAAAAGCCTTCAGAGACAATAAATGGACAGTGAACATATGTTTTGCACATGTTTAAGGAGTTAGAGATCTCTGATGCTGGCAGCACTGCAAAGCTTAATACAGATAACATGGGAAAGTGAAAAGTACAAGATGGGCAGACTTTGACATTGTAGACAGGTTAGTGTTGTGTTTTTCTCATGATATTGCTGATTGCTAAACCACCAAGACACAAAGCTTTTTCTACTGCGACAGAAAAGGTTTGGAAAACACACACACACACACACACACACTCACACACACACACACACACACATTACAAGAAGGATTTTCACTCTGGTGAAAATATAAAGAACGACACAGAGAAAAAGCAAACGAGTGCATTTCCTAAAATGTTCCAGTGTACTGAGCTTGGTATGACGTGATCCTTAGTTTCTGCCTCTTTCTGTCTGCGTTCAGTTTGACTCTAACGGCGACGGTCAGATCAGTTTGATGGAGCTGCGTGAGGCCATGAAGAAACTGATGGGAGAACAAGTGACCAACAAAGAGATCAACGAGGTCCTCAGAGACATCGACCTTAACGGAGACGGCCAGGTGGACTTCGAGGGTAAGAGAGCGTCATTATGGGATCTGCCAAGTGACCACATCCATCTTCTTCTGCCTTCTCACGCCTTTCTTTCTAATTTTCTTTTTTAGAGTTTGTGCGAATGATGTCCCGCTGACTGGTCCATATGTCAGATGAGCTGCTGGATCAAACACTACGCTGTGGTGAACTTACTTCATTTGCTCTGAAGATCATGTGTGTAAATTGATATTTTTCTATAAAATATACAAAAGGGGAAAAAAAAAACAACTGCAGCTCTACAATTAACAAGACTGCACACGTCTGAATTTGAGGTGAAATATAAAGCATTTGAACAGCTGTGAAACATATCAGAAGCTTCACAGTTCACATTTACAACTTTCTGGGGTTTTTTTAGATGTATTTTTATATATGAGTGTTTGTTCTCTGAGTGTAAAATCTTGCTTGTAAATTGTAAAAAAAATATTTTTTAATCAATAAAATATATAAGCATTGGATGAACTGGTTAATTATTCTGATCATTTAATCACATTGTTAAAGAGCCAGGCCACACATATGGACAGAAGTTCAGTTATTTGACAGTCAAATGGTTTGCTGAGTCATTTCACAACAAAATAAACTAATGCAAAAGTTTGCATCAGATTTTTTTGTTAGTTGTGACAACCTCGAATAAAATTATGCTCAACCAACAAACAATTTTCTAAGGGAACTATCTTTTCCTTTTAATTTTCCTTTTAATTTTTTAAAGGGCTTGATATTCTGACCTCTAGAAGGAGAAAGGATTTGAAGCCAATTTAATTAACTTACTGTAACTTGAATTTGAGTATTAATCAATAAATGCAGAAATGTCACTTTAAATTACACACAATGTTAAGTTGGTGTAATGTTCTTGTGTCAACACAACTCATCAAAACTATGTTTGCAACTTAAAAGATCTACCTACACCACAAATCAAAATATCATTAAAATGCATTTAATTACGTGATGGTAACAGGAACACTGGATTATTTCTTACAGAGTAGGCAGGAGGAAAGCTCCACATCTCAAAAAGTGATTCAGCAAGGTAAACATGCCACATCGAAGTCAGACGACGTCCAAAAACACCACAATTTCCTAATTACTTTACTAACAAACGTTTTCATCACTAAAGTTAAATTTAAGCTCACAATGTTTGCCTTCGCAGCCTGCACAGTCTCATATTTCTGGCGCTCTCTGTCTGTCAATCAAAACAGTGTCAAAACATTTGATTATGTTGCGTAGTAGTGAGGGACTATGGGAGTTGTTGTCTTCATCACCACTCACTGACATCTATCTGATGAGTCTCAGGCTGAAATCATGTTTGAGAGATAATGTAGAGAAGTGTTAGATTTAGCCACATGTATTTATGTTGTCTGACCGCATTCTAATGAAATGCCTGCATGTGTAATTTGCTAATGTAATATTAACTTCTAATTCACCATTAGATGAGTCATGTGCACACACAGGTACTGTAGCTAATGTCAGGTTGGGAGTTCAGGGTTTTTCGTGGTCCAGAATGGGCCTTTGGAGAGTCACATTAGTCTGCATGAAGGCAATGAACTTATTTAGCACAAATGTAAGCATTTCCCAATGATTTCTGACAATTTGATGAACAAAATGTCTATTATGCTGCAACTTCAATTAACAAAACTGGTCTCAGTTCTTCCACAGTTCTCATTTGATAGTGGCTCAAATCTCAATGAGAGACACCACAAATTCCTACACGCAGGGAAAACCCTGGAATCCAGTTGTGTTTAATCTGGTGACATTGGGGAAAAGAGAGACGACAAGCAACCAAAATACAATGCACCGTCACATTGAATTAAAATGATGGATTCCTCTGGGTTTAAACATTGTTTGAAACATCTGGATAATCTAAGTACACAAATAAACACGTCTATACTTTATGCAGAAATGTTACATAATACGCCCTTAATATATTTCATAATAATCCGTCCTGAATGTAGATGAGGTGTTAAACATGGACACATTGTGTTCTCATTATATTCCATGTTGAGCTGAAATCCGCTGCACTGTATCAAGAATGAACATCTGGTTTTTGGCTGATGGCAGCTGTCTGTTCTACAAACATAGTGGCAACAACAGAAGCCTGTCTGTCTCCTGAATGACAGGAAACTTTATCCCCCACTGTTGCAGTTTTAAGCTTGAACTTTCCATTACAAATCACTTTCTTTAATTTTACTTTCTTCATTTACCATTTCCTCATAAAGAGGGATTTTGGGCCTGTGTTACTGTGACAGGACAGTTGTGTTTAGAGTCAACAAGCTTATGTCTTCTTCTTAATTCAAAACAGAAAATGGGTCTGAATTTGACCCCAAATTTAGAGGCGTCCTCTTGTCATCTAGCAAAGCCTGTTGCACAATCCTGACTGCACAAAAAAACATGTCACATGATCAGCATTACAGGTCTGAAACAGCTCTGTTGGCAATTTCTCTCATTTTGTATACACTGCATTGCTTGATTTACAACATATTTTGAGTTTTTTTTGTTTTTGTGGCTGGCTACAAGCCTTAATACAAAACCCATTTGCCATAACAGGATGGTTTTACGTATAGCAACCATATTTGGTTGACAATATTTTCTGTTTTCAAGCATGATAAGATATATGTTGTCCAGCTGCCATCCAAAACTTCAGAAAAGCAGGGATTGATTAACATAACATTTTTATTTATTTTCTAATTGAATTCATTTGTTTTGTTCATTAACATTTTTATTCAGCCAATTTTTCAGTAATAAGTAACAACAACAACTATTTTGAAATCAAGATTTTCCTTTTTATTGAAAACTTGGCCAGGATTCTGTACAGCAGAGAGGGTGTGCAATGCACAAGGGCAAGAAGACAGGGGCAGGGGGCTCTAGGCACTCAGTTTCCCGTGATGCATCATACCCTGAGCCGAGAATCGTGTGTAAAACAGCAAGAGGTGTGTGTGTTCTCTCTTTGTTGTCTCAGAGGACTGTGGAGGGGAATGAAGTGAGGGACTTAAAAAAAAAAAGAAAAAAAGGAGTAAAGGGTGGAAAGCAAAGCTCAGCCCATAGGGGAGAAAGAGAAAAGTAGAGACAGAGAGGAACAGAACAGAGGGTGGTCTGGTGGTTCTGGTGGTCCAGCTGGTCCTTCCACTGAGGTGTTGTCTCCGATAAGGGGCAGATATAGATCCTCACCTTTCCCCTCGCTGTGTTAGATCATAGACCTGTTGAAGGTGCTGAGGTGGAGGCCTCAGACATCTCTCCCCCTTTCCCTCTTCCTCCGCCCCTCTCCCTCACTTCCACTCTTTCTCTTTCTCTCCTTCCCTGAACCTCACTTGCTGGCCATGGTGTAGCAGCCCTGTTGGTGCCACTGCATGTCACGGATACGCCTCACAGACTGGAACTGAGGATGGCGGGCGCCGAACTCGTTGAAGTGCCTGAAGTCGCCCTTCTCCAGCAGGTACTGGCTGCCACGGTATCCAGGGAACTGGTATCCCACCCAGCTGTGGGAAAAAAAACAGAAAAAGTGTCAAGTATAGGGTTGATTTTATGGGTTTTGAATCTCCTCTTTGCTGCACTGAAGTCTGACACTCACGTTCCACAGCTGACAATGATGCTGCCCACTCTGTCGGTGAAGCCGTAGGAGAACAGGCTGGGAACGTCGTCGTCCATGATCTCCATCTTGCGGCCCTTGAACTCTCCAACCTCGTACAGGCAGATCTTATGCTTCTCAGGGTCCTGGAAGAGAGAAAAACAGGTTAAAAAATATTGTTTAGAGAGGAGTCTAAAGCAAAAAGGAGTGAAATGGATCATTTGAGATGTTTTTACCATTCTGACGGGCCTGAAGGACAGCAGGTAGTCGTTCTTCTGGCAGTTGCTCCAGGAGTCCCAGCGGGGATACTCTCCCTTCTCCAGGATGTACATCTCACCGCAGAAGTTCATCTGCTCAAAGCCCACGAAGCTGCAGATGAGACAGAGTCATGAAGCAACCGTGCAAAAGATGAACATGTTAAATGTATAAATGCACAAGTATCTTTGTTTTTTAGACTTACGGTCCACACTCAACACGCAGGGAACGCACGCGGTCCATGCCCATCTCACACACATTCATGCACTCGTTGCTGATCTCGATCATGCGACCCTGGAAGTTCTCCTGGTCGAACACGTACATCTGGTGGGAACAAAGACAGAGAAAAACATTGTGTTATATCTCAGAGTGGCCACTATTATCTATATCTGAAGGAGGAGTCCTGTTAGGGAGTCGCCCACCTTGTAGGACATCATTCCCATCTCAGACTTCTTGCCCTGAGCAGCCTTCCCATCAGTCTGGGAAGAAGTCTTGGACTTATCTCCACTGGACATGATTACTGAGCAGAAAGAGAGAGAGAGAGAAAGAGGGAGAGATGTTCATGTGACAAATTAAACCTGATTTACTGATATGAGGTTATTGAGGTAATCAAAGGCTGCATAGAGGAAAAACCTGGTTGTATCTCCATGCACCTGCAGGTGTACAGTTTGCGTGCACCTTACCTGTCTGTGTGTGCAATGCCTGTGCCGAGCCTCACTCAGAGTGTGTGCGGCTCGGACTGCGCCCCTCCCTTTTATACGCTGGCGCCCACAGGAGAGGGATTATGGGGAAAGAAATAAACCTGCTGAGGTCAGAGACGAGAGACAAAAGAAACCCCACATCATCAGAGAGGGACGGACGAAGGGGATGGGCAGAGGCAGGAGGACTGACTGAAACTGGGGAACAGACGAACAGACTGACCGATTAAAAGCAGTTAATGTGACTTAAACTTAAAAAGTGATTTAAGTTTTTATATGTCAAATTGTTAATTTTCCTGTTGCTAGCATCGTTCATTAACTTAAAATACAAACAATGCCCCTTGATTGCACTCACACAGAACACTGTATGTTGGGTAACAGAAAAGTGTATATAGTTATTATGAGTGCAGCTGAATAGCTTTAAACAGTTTTGCCATCAATGTGACACGAGTAATTGAGGTGTGTCATTTTTATACTAATCCTTGTCAGAAAGCTTTAGTTAAAGATACAAATGATGCATTCATTCATGTCAGGGAGCTCCAGATGTGGGGACACACACTACAGCAAGCTGTCTATAACATAACACTGTATGAGGTGATTCTTGGTAGTTTCCGGCTCTTAGTTTACAGATGGATAACTGTTTAAATTGGGTGTAACTGGATGTAACTTTATTGACTTGACTAATGAGTGAAAACCATAGGACTCCAATATAAAACGCAGTGACTTTGCTGAACCATACACCTGCACAGGTGCTCCTCCTGTGGGCACACCACCATCTGGTGACAATGAGATCTCACTTTATAGAGAAATATCAAACTTTTCCTGCCCCTATAACGTTCCTATACATTGGTCCACACCCACCCTCTCCTCTCCTCCTGTGCGCCTCTCTGCTGCGCCGTTAATCCCCACATTCTCCACCCCGATCCCGGCCCTTTGTGCCGGGCCACGCGTTGGACTGCTGACCGGGGTGCGAACATACCGGAGCGCCTTTGTTTCCGCGCCTCAGCAGCACTATAGGATCTGCTGAGCTGGCCGCTGCTGCAGGACAACAGCATCCAGCGGCCACGCAGCTGCGCCCGGGAGCGCGCCTCGCTCCTGCTGCGGTGCCAAATGGACAGTACGCATGGGTCCGAGTCGCAGACGCGAACGCGCAATGGCAGGCGCGTTCCCAGACCGTCGGTATAAAACTGAAGCGCCAGGTTCTCTCAAAGCTCTACGCGAGGCAGGCGGTAGGCGCGTACCACTCCGAGCTCTTCTAATAAAGTGCCAATCTAGGTAAGGCTGCATCTCTGCTTTCAACTCAGCTCAGGGTCACTCAGACAGGTGCGCTCAAGGTGCTTTCACACAGAAACTGAAATCCAAAAGCACTTTTAAACGCCTGTAAAAGCACTTGGATTGCTGCCAGATGGGTTTTCAAAAATCCAGATGTTTTAGATTTTCATGAGAAAAAACTGTAGCTGTGTGACATGAATGAGGATTAGTGATGGTCCTGTAAATGGACGGTGAACAACATCATGTTTTACACCAAAGCAACAAGCAGGAGAGTTGAGGATTTTAAACTACTGAATCACTGATGTTCTACAATACATTTTCTATCTGGCATCGTTTCTCCCAAACTATCATAACCTTTGCTTTACATCCTCTCCTCTGTCCTCATTTGCCACCTCAGGGGTAAAGATGTACAGAACTACTAGGTCCCCAATGATGCAGCCGCTGGTCAACTCAGGAATGGGCATGGCTCCTTTCTTCAAGGTAAACACGTGTTCATTTGTGCACAAATTGTGATTCAAATTGGCTACCAGATGGTTTAGATTTAGATAAACTGTACAACCTCACTGCCAAGTAAATTTCTTACTTCATATTGTCCTCCATCCTGTCTCCTCAGGTGACTGTGTTCGAGCAGGAGCATTTCCAGGGAAAGTGTCTGGAGTTCACCTCTGAGTGCTGCAACATCCAGGAGTGTGGACTGGACAACATCCGCTCCATCAGGGTGGAGAGCGGAGCGTAAGTTTTCTGAGGCTTTTTCTCTGGTGGCAACATGACATGAATAAGACACTGACACAATGTATAGGTCATGAAATGTACTGATGGAGTAAATGAAGGAAAACACTCCAGAGAAGATAAAAACAAGTTATGAAGGACTGTGACTGACATTTTTAGTATTCCTACATGGTTTTACTCTTACATCATATGGGGGGGACAAGTGTTTGTGTTCAGATTTACCAGAAGTTGGATCACAGCATCCTCTTTAAATGCACTGTAAAGGGAGCATCATGTAAACATGCCTCTCTGTCTCTCTCTGTGAAGCTGGGTGGGTTTCGAGCACCATGACTTCCAGGGCCAGCAGTTCATCCTGGAGAGAGGAGAGTACCCCCACTGGGACGCTTACAGCGGCTCCATCTCCTACCACGTGGAGCGTCTGATGTCTCTGCGCCCCATCTACTGCGCCGTGAGTGCATCCCGACTCTCCACGATCTTGTGTTTTTCCACCTGAAAGCCCAAACTCTAACTCAGAAATCTGTCTTTCTGTGTCTGTTCAGTCCCACCAGAGCAGTCGCATGATCATCTTTGAGAAGGAGAACTTCATGGGCCGCAGTGTGGAGATCTGTGACGACTACCCCTCTCTGCAGGCCATGGGCTGGATGATGCCTGAGGTTGGCTCCATGCACGTGCAGTGCGGCGCGTAAGTTATCCTGAATTTTTCTGTGTAGATATGACAGTGAAAACGTATCAGTACGATGCTTCTTTTTTTTCAAAACTTTTCTATAAATACTCCTGGACACGGACACTTAATTCTCTACATCAAATCTGTCTCCAAATGTTCTGTTTTCTGTTCTACCTATATCTCAGGACCTTTAAACATCATGCATGTCAATCTACAGTTTGTTAGAAGTGTAAATCCACCATAATCCCTCACCAATGTGTAGTGAATGTAATGGACATTCCAGCTGGAAGCTCTAAGCATGTACTAAATCCAAACTGTCACAGCAGCTCATGCAGCTCCTAAAATAGTCCCACTAACTCCTGCTGCCTTCTCCCGTCTGTCCCACAGCTTTGTGTGCTACCAGTTCCCTGGCTACAGGGGCCAGCAGTACATCATGGAGTGCGAGAGACATAGCGGAGACTACCAGCACTGGAGGAACTGGGGCTCCCACTGTCAGACTCCCCAGATCCAGTCCATCAGGCGCATCCAGCACTGAGAGGAGGACAGGCTGAGACTGAGGCCACGGCCCACGGACAACAGCTCCCCTCCACCCCTGACCCCTTTACCCACAATCCCCTCCTCTCTTTCTTTCTTTCTCTCTTCGATCCTTTCCTTCCTCTTGACTTGAGCCGCAAAAAACAGCCGCCCCAACCCGACAACACCACTACTGATTTACAGCTGCTGCCACAGAGTGTGATAAGAGACAATATCGCACTGTTAAAGCACAGGGAACTACACACACACACATACGCTGACATAACTGACACTCAGCACAGTGTCTTTTTATTTGGTTTAGAGGTGTCTATGCACACAAACACACACCTGCGCTGTACTCTCACCTGAGCTTCGGCGATGAGAGTTTGAACAGAGGGGAGATGAAGCTCAGACGTTTCCAGGAAAACCTCCCCGGCTGCAGTCGCTCCGCAGTGCAGCTCAGATGTGTTTTGCTGTTGTGTGTAGGAGGTTGATCCACAGGTTGATAACTAATAAAGTCATTTTCACTTCATGTATTCTTGGTTTATTGTTTCTAAGTTTGTATGTAATTTCACAACAGTCTGAGAGTGCATGAATGGTAAAGTGTTTCAAAAAACACAAGTAAAATAAAGTGGGTTTTCCACTTTGCTCGCTTCTTTGTCCTTCTAGTAGGAAAGTCATCAGCTCATATTTTCACAGAGAACTCTGTTTTGTTGTTGTTGTTGTTTTTTTTTACAGTTTTACCAGACATGGCAAGAGTATCAAAATGTTTATATATTCTTTACAGACTTAAGGGTCAGGTCAGGTACTATGCAGAACTTATGCAGCAAGTTGCAATAAAGCAGAAATCTTTATTGTTGAAATCAGACTCTAGAACCAAAAGTGCCACAAGAAACATTGACAAACATAAGCTGACAATAACAAAAAGAAGACAGATTTCTTGCTGGAACATTTTGGCAGAACCGAGGCTGACATTATCGATCATATTTGTAATAGCTGAAAGTACAGCGAATAAAACACTGATGATTCATTTGACAGTACAAAACCTTCATTTTTGGACAGTAAAACTCTTTCTAAACTGTTTCTAAAGTGTTGTTTTCAACACTTAACAGATAAAACAAACTTTGCTGAACATTTCTGCTTAACAATTACAAATCAACAGTAACTCTTTACATAAAATCACAGGGTAAATATCTCAGAAGTACAAAATATGAGCATTCCTATTACACTAGGTAAGTCTGTAAACTCAGCTCAGGAGCTGAAACCAAATATTGTACATAAACTTTACAGTGCTGTTGTTTTGTTGCACATTAAATTCACTAAGCGTCTTCCCACATTAGGATGCTTTTGTCCAAAACAAATAGCTAACATATTGCTCGCAGCTGCTCGTTTCCTCAACATCGGTGGAATAGGAGAACAAAAATCTCCTGTGATTGTCAGTGCGTTTGCACATGGACGTGAACGCAATATAAACAGAAGGAAATTAATACATCACTGGTAAACGTTAACGATGAAACAAATTTTGTATAGATCGCCATCACCAATACTTTCTCTGCCTGCCGTATGACTCGCAGGTAAATTAAACAAATTCAGATATGTATTCTGGGAGACAAACTGAGGAAGATGAGCAGAAAAGAAGAAAAGAGCTGGACATGAGACGCTCATGTAAAAGCACATCAGCCTGGAATTTTTGTTAAAATTCTCAACTTTACTCACAGCAGTGAAGACCGTTGACGAAGTGCAGTCTGTCTTCAACAATATCAATATTCTCGTCTCCTTCCTCTTCCGCACCTTCTGAAGAATCTGTAAAGCAGATGATCACCGGCTTGGGGACGGGACTGCAACCTGAAATCACGTCGATGTCCTCTTCCTTGTCTTCCTCCCATCTTTCTGTCGACTCCAGACTGAACTCTTTTGCAGGATGTGAAGGTGAAACAGAAGGCTTCACGTCAACAAAATATGACAGACTTGCTTCTGTTATGTTCTGGCAGTTGTCCATGTCTTTGTTCTCCAAAATCTCCAAGTTGTCACTGTCTCCTTCCACATCAATTATCTCATCAGTGCTGATGTACATCTCTTCATCCGTCAAATTGCTCTCCGTCTCTCTGAGTTTGATTTCGCTCCACACTGGTTTTGGCTTTTGTTCTTCTCCATATGAATCTTCCACACTTGTCAGCGAAAGAGTCTCTACGTCAATTACCTCCTCTAGTTCTGTAACTGGTGGCTCAGAGACAAAGCCTGCAGATTCAGGGCTCGACGTGTATGTTGCACATGTTGGCTGTGCCTGTGCCATTTGCTCTGAACAAACCCTCTTGGTCGCTATGGCATCATCACTTCTGTCCTCATTTGACTCTGCTCCCCTCTTTTGTCCTCTCCCTGAAGGTCCACGTACCTCTTCTTGTGGCTGGACAGTCGATTCCTTTTCATGTCTTTCTTGGTTTTTCTCTAGTTGTTCATCTGAGCCACTGGGATGCACAGGATGCAGTTGAGCTGGTGGCATTGAACTGTTACTGTCAGATAAACTAAGTAGCTGTGTATTTCTCCTGGGCCGGCCTCGTCTGCGAACTGGTTTGTCTGCTGGGGGTGGTTCCTCAAGAAAGGGCATACTGTCCTGAGAAGCAAGTTCAATTTATGACATTACACAAATTCAAAAAACACCTTTGAGACAAACACAACAGACATGCTGGTGACCCTGCAAGCAGTCCAGTGGTGGCACTAGTGGCTTTAAATGAAATGCTAACCTCACCCTGCTAACAGTGACACTGAGTAAACTTATATTATTGTGTTGGCATGCTAGCATTTGCTGATTAGCATGAAACACAAAATATAACTGAAGCTAAAGGAATTCGTTTGCAGGTATCTGGTCCTAAACTAGTGTAAAATTTGGACATGATGATGACACTACATGATAAGGTAACTGATAGCAGATGATCGTATAACCTTTAATGTCTGTGCAAGATTTTGTTCCAAATCCTATTGCACAGGGAGAGATATGTTTCTCTGGCTAAGTGGATAAGCAATCTCATTTGGCGTAGAGGTGCAGCCAGAGGAAACATCAGGGATCACAAAAGTCATTAAGGGTCGTCCCCTGGTGAACATGAATGACCAATTAATCACTCGACAATGCAATCCCGTCCCCAGACCTTGCTGCTAGTGTGATGCCTCTATCTTTAAATCTCAAGACAAATGAGGTCTTTGAGTTTGAAAAAAAAGGTTCATCCTCACCATAATTTGTGCTTCCCTAAACCTGCTCCTGATTGGGTAGGTCTTTGTGCTGAACAATGTTGACTGATTTGTTCCAGATGAGCTGTCACAGGAGTATTTCTCAGATGATGAACAGGTCTTTGCTTTTTCAGTAGTCTGAAATATATACACATATAGGTACAAAACATTTGACACTTTTTCTTCTGTATTCTTACAGTCTGATTTCACACACAATAATACTTATTCAGTGAGCCAACTCACATGTAATAGAATATTATGTCAGTGTAGAGTGTTGATGTTTGGCTTCTCGGATATGACATTGTCGCCTTTTATTTATTTTTTTTGCTAAACTGCTAACATCAACAGAAACTTTAGTGAAGAAGAAACAGAAAAGTCTGTCACCTTGTGCTCCAGACTGCTCTGTCTCTGTAGCTTCAGTGTGACTGGCAGCAGGCCTCTCCTCTCCAGTTGCACCACAGGTATCTTCTGTAGCTGGTCAGCTTCTTGGTCATGAATGGTTTTGGATGTGGCATCAACTGATGACACTGGCTTTCTCACCCTCGGCTTCTTTTTCTCTAACATGAACAGATATTGGTTTGGTCTTCTCTTCTTCTTGCGTTTGCACGGTTGTTTTACTTTCCCCAGCGTTTCCTCAGTGTGTTTGGGGGAAACGGCTCGGTGAGCAGAGGTCTGGCGTTGCTGTGAGCGGCTCTGCTGCGTTTCAGTTTCATCACTCTGCAGTTCGGTGGTTTGAGGTCGTCTGGCTCGACGTGCATTATTATTCTGTACATGAGAGATGTGAGGGGTTGGGGTCTGAATCTTGTTTTTTTGGTATTTGCACAGGACACTGTAAGGCTGGCTTACCTCTGCAGAGCTCTCAACACCCATCTCTTTCTCTTCCCTGGCACTACAGCTTTCAACATGCTGCTCAAAAGATTGAAGGAAGTGGTCCAGCATCTCGTTCAGCTCTCCCCCACACTGCTGCTGCAGAACAGGAACATCACCACTTGTAGAAATGGAATTACCAGATCCTGTTGCCACAGCAACAACCTCTGTGGACCTATGGACACCAGTAGCATGGCACTGTTGTCTGATTTGGGCTGAAGTGTTTCCAGAGGAAGAAACGATGCTGCTGCTGCTTGCTGGAAGAAGATCTTGAGAATGTGGAGCTCTGTTGTTGTTGTTTGGTAAAATGTCGAGTCCCATCATCACTTCCTCCAGAAGACGATCAATGTGCTCGGGCTGTTCGTCATGAGGTGAAGGGGCTGGAGGAGGGAGCGGGGTGGTGTGGAGGAGGGACGATGCTGGAGACGCGAATGAGGTTGCAGGTGACAGCAGGCTGGTAGACGGAGAAGGCTGCAGGGTGGGGCTGCAGGCAAATAAAGTATGAACATTGTAGAATCGGGTGTTTGGGTAAGACAAGGAAACTGATGGTATTGATTTGGCCCTCGACCTTCGAGGCCTGTCAACAGGGAGACTGTCCTGTAACCAAAGAGACAAGTGAAATAATCAATATACAATACAAGGTGCAGCAGGTGCAAGGAATTAAAATGTTTCTAAATGTGTTGTCAGTTATGATACAGTACCTATACATTACAGTCTGTCATAACTGTTGCTATCCTCCTTGAACAAAACAACTGATTCATTGCTCATATGACCTTATTAATCAGTCAGAGAGCTGGACACAATATCTTTTCTAATATATGGATCAGTTTCAGAGGAAAACACTTCTTGAAGTGGCAACTTAATAAACCAAACAAATACACATACACAGAAACTAGGCGAGGAGGAATAGCTGTCATTTGACCCGAACCAATTTGATGACAAACACTTTTAACACACTGACAAAGCTGTACAGGACAATTGTTTTTCATATTTTTGTTTGTTTTGTTATGTTTTTGTGACATTTGTGAGGAAATGTGGCAACATTTTTAACCACAAATACAATTACCGACTTTCTAAAAATCACAGTGCTGGCTGTGAGCCCTCTAATATCCTGTTTTTGTATTTTACTTGATAAATCATCACAGCCTTTCCATCTCTGCAAGTGTGACGCCCAAACAGGACACAGCACGCTCACCTGTTTAAGCTGCTGTGCTGTATTTTTCCATCCACATTGGGCGTTTCCTCCTCTTCCCTCACCTCCCAGCAGCACATCTCCTCTTTGGGTGAACTCCCACATTTTGCCGCGCCTACTCCTCTTCTGGCCGCTTGTGCCTGATTTACAAAGCTCTCTGGTCTTAAGGTACAACTTCCTACCAACAGCTCCTCCACCCTGACCTGTCCTGGGTGTCCTCATCCCCCACCTGTGCAGGAACAGCTTCTGCACCCTGCCCACTCCCACCTCCTGCATCTCCACCTTCTGAGTAAAGCCTCCCCGCCCCCTGCCTCCTCTTGCTGCTCGTGGGCCCCTGGCTCTACTCTCACCCGTCCCACTACTCCTGGGACGTCCCGCCTTGGCTCCTCGCCTCCTGCCTGCTCTCCCTCTGCGGGGGCCCTTAGCTTTGTCTGGGTTCAGGAAGTAGCTGATGAATCCTGGGATGTTGCCTTGGAAATGCTCGAACCGCTCGTCCTCCCATTCTTCAGGTGCTGTGACATCTCTGCCGGCTTCTTGTGGCCCAGTCCACCAGCTCTGAGGATCGGCGGCACCAGGAGTTGTTTGGCTGGAATAATAAGGGAGGGATGTGTATGGTGGGGCCACAACAGCTACAGATGTGCTTCCAGTTGTTGTGGGTTCTTGTGTAACAGAAAAAGGTTGGGTTTCATTTGATGGGTAGACAACAGACATGGGGATAATTTGAGGGGGAATGAGATGGGAATCTGTCTGTCCTATACTCTGGAGAGCCCCCATATCAATGGTCTCAAAGGAGGCTGCAGGGTGAGTAGGAGGAGTTTCATTTATCTGCTGCTCCTCTGTCTGAGTCCACATGTCATTTCCACCATATAACTGTGTCTCTTTCCACAGTAAAGTGCTCCCATCCCTCACCTCTCTCCTCCATCTGCACTGTCTCCCCTCGTTCTCTTCAGGCAGAGACTCTGTTTGCACTCCCACCTCCGTGTACAGCTCACCTCCTTCCCCGTTTCTGTTTTTCCAATCCCTTTTCGTAACCTCCACCAGTCCATGAATGCCCAGCTTGGCAGCAGCAGAAATGGCCTCTTGCTTCTCTGTCTCCCCCTCCCCTGTCATCTCTCCAGAGTACAGAAGTCTGACCATGTGCAGCAGAGTGCAGGCACCCAGAGCCCGAAACTCCAATAGATGGCTCTGTCCTGCAGGGGGCGCTGGTGTGGAGGCCAGAGCGGAGGAGATGTGGGGGCTGAGAGCTGAGAGAATACAACTGTGTGCAGGCACTGATACACCTGGAGGACAGGGAACATGTCAGTAACTATAATGCCTTCCACAAGTAACATAAAACTTGAATATGAGATGTTAAGATGTTAAAACACAGTCTATATACATACTTCCTACATAGACTACACAAACAGCAACATAACAAACTTTAAAGGTCCCATATGGTGAAAAGCCATTTTTTTGTATTTTGTTGTTACCGCCCAGCTGTACAAGTCTGTTAGAATTTTACCGAGCTGCTTTGTAACCAGCAAAGGAACCAATAGTCATGCAGCTAAAACTTTGTACAATCCTGCCCCCTTACTGCTCACTGCTTCCTGGTGAGCCAGGTTTAAATCAGATTTATTTACTCTCGAGAACTGCTTCCGCTAACTCTAAAATGTCTCAGCCACGAGCAACGCTCACCAAAAGTTCTGCTGTTCCTGAAAGAATGAACACAACAATCTTCATGCACTCCCAGCATCTGAGGAACTAAAGACCCAGTGGATAACAACAATATCAAAATCCTTAGTGTTAGCACGCTGTGTGGCTAATGTGGCTAATGGTACCATTAGCTTCGGTCATGTGCCCAAAGGTCAAAGCTCTGTGGAAAGAGTAACCCTGAAGGACATTCAGAGATGGAGGAAGCTTTAAGGCCAACTGGAAACCAATAGAAGAGGACCATGTCGGTAACTGTGTTTTCATGTTGTGCTTCAGTTAAAACACTCAGCTGGTGTTTACATCTGTTCAATTTTCTTCTGCTCTCTGTGCTCACATGTACCACATTTTAATTCAGCCAAACTCGGAATGAACTTGTTCTTATTTACATAATTTTCTGTTGTCAGACAGTAAAACAAGTATTAAATAGTGACTGAAACACAGCACATTAAGACTTCATGTTAACTAGCAGTCACTTTAGAGTCATTTGTAAGCTGTGGCTCCGTACAGCTAAACTACTCATTTTATAACCGCAACGTCATTTAACAAACTCACCAAAAACACAAGTTAAACACAACAGTTGTGCTGTGAGTTTGGCGGTATGTCCATGTAAAATGAGACAGAAAGTCCTGGTTTCCCACAGTCATTCACGTCTGTTAGCTGCTGTGTCAATCACTGATGCAGTCATTTTGACAAAAGAGGACCTTTAAAGGCAACAAGCATTGAATGTGTAATTTGTTTTTTTAGTGAGTGTGTATATACCTTCTGCCTTGAGCAGAGTGTCACAGAACTGGCTGCACTGCTGCTGTCTCTGCAGCTCAGTGAGGAGGAGGGCTTCAAACCCTGGTTTCTGGTAGCACCACATGTCCCCATTCACTTCAAAACAGGAGCAGAGAATAGGACAGTAAGGGTGGATTTAAAAAAAGGTGGTTTGTATTTCAATGATAGCACAAATATCTTACTACAAGACAGCTGAATTCTAGGTTGTTAAAACTGTAAACAATAAAAAAGTAGCATTTTTATTAACCACACAATAAAGACTGGATGTGAAGACTGCACATGCTGATGATTATTAGAATGTTTTTGTGTTAATATTAACATGAACAATGCACGTTTGCTCAGTGCCTTATTTATCTCATGATCCTCTCTCAAGCAATAGATTTTAATGGCATTAATGTGTATAAAATATGCTTGACAAAACAAATACTAATTCATACAAACATAAGCGAACCGACATAATCTGACACTTGGTCCGAAGAGCACCTTTCACCCAAAGAAACTAGCAAAGAAACCAATGTCTTGTTTTTTCAATCGATGCAAAATTCAGGATTTTTCACAACAATCCATTTTAATATGAAGAGTGCTGATTCTTGCAGTGCATACCCATTCATTTTGCTCTTACAGTTAGTTTTGAATAGCTTTTTGTAGACAACAGAGCTGCAACAATTAATCGATTAGTGTTCAACTATTCAATTAATCTCCACCTTGCACCAATTTTGAAGAATGATTTATCATGTTGAGTCATTTTTCATTTAAAAAGACTCAAAATTCTATGATTCTAGTTCCCTAAAATAGAATATTTTGAGTTTTCTTTGCTCCTCTGTGACATAAACTGAATATATTTGGGATGTTGACAAAGCAAGACATTTGAGGACGTCATCTTGGGCTTTGGGTAAACACAGACTGACTTTTCTTCTTTTAATCAACATTTAAAATATACATTAGTTGCGGCCCTAAAAAAGGGTATTTGGTTTGTTGACTATGCTGCTATAAGAAAGATGATTTGAAGAGTTCATTTGCAAAAACAGATAACTCCATCTTCATAAACCTTCAGAAAACCCACTTCTCCATCATCTACCAGAGACATCAATCAAACTTATGTTATCTCTATTTTTGTCATGTCATTTCTGCTGAGTCAAAAGTTTCTTGACAATCTACAAAAATCGAGTTATCTGTTTTTGCAAATGAACTCTTCATCTAGAAATTACAGCAAAATGCATTGATTATATTTACTCTGAATTTCTTTTCTCCCTTTTTTTTTGCTCTTTATAGCTCCTCCAGATCAACAACAAAACATCACATGGATATCTTACAGCTCTTCATGTGCAATAGCATCTAGTTAACACCAGTCTAGTCTCTCGATAACTTGTTGACTGCAATAACAGAAACATCGCATTACTATTCTATACAGATGTAGGTGCCATTCTACACACAGTGTGTAACTTTCATTCGGGTACATTATCTGTCTTGTCTGTACACATCCATATGCATTTTCATTATGCCACATCTGTACATGTGGAAGGTACACATAGTCTTTATTATATCTTTACTTTTTATTACCCTTGTTGTACTTTTGTATTTGTTGTCTTACTCCTTTCAAGCCTTATCTTGTAAAATACTAAATAAATTAAGACTGTAATTGTGTGGTTATTTGGCTGCATTGGCATACAGATGTGCAGATTCATCTCAACACTGATTAAGCTACTCAATCACCAGCAACCTGAAGCGCCACCTTGTTCCCATTGTTAGGCGCCTAATTCCAAATAGTCAACCAGTCCCACGAAGTTTGAGGTTACACATCACAAAATTACCAGTAAACTTTTTGCTGGATAAAAATCAGAACTAAAGGCTGTCAGAGGGCATTTAAACTGAGGTCCCAGCATGAGGACAGAACCAAGCACACCTGCAAGTTAGCATCTCTGCTGACAGCTAGCTAACAGTAAAACACAGCCAGAAAGGGCCGAGTAAAGAGCTGTAAACTAGTCATGACAGACCAACAGTTAGTTAACATGTCACCAACAACACAGCAGCTGGTTTATCTACACTTTCCGGCATTTCTGGCCTGTTAGAAGTACTTTGTACCCGCCGGCTAATTAAAGTGAAACGCGGGCAGGTGACAGAAAACAGCTTCACTCACCGTCTGCAGAGCTCTCTACATCCGCCCCACTTCAAAGCAACGACACGGTTCGCTTGAAAATATATATGTAGATAAATATAAACTACGTTGTTGGGAATCTTTTTTTTCAGTTTTTCTGTCCAGTTTATTGAGGTCAACCACAGGTCAGCGTGGTCATCGGCGGGACGGTGCGGTGTAGTTCGTCGCTCCGCCACCAGGAGGCGGCAGCGGCGGCGCCACACGGCCGCAGCAGAGAGCAGACAGGCGGCAGACAACCACAGAAACAGCGTTAAAACCATGAAGTTAGAGGTTAAAATCATAAACTCTGGGGTCAAATGAAGAGGATTCATTGCTGACATAGGAGATTCCCATGGTAAGGTGAGCTCCAACTTAGTGGACAGTTAAAGAAAACTTAATTTACAGTGACAAACGACTGATTCTCTGTTTTCTGCTGAATTTTAATGCTCCAGGTCAGTGTCAGACCTTTAGGATCAACCCTCCATGGTGTCTGAAATCAAATTTGTGAAATCCTTCTTGTGTCAAAATACATATCGCATCTGCACCACATTCATATTTGACCAGTCTATAAATCTGGACCTGGTCAAATCTGAATTTAAGGATGCCAGAGAGGCTAAAGGATTTAAAGGATATAGGATATAAAACACTGATTTATTCTGTGTGATTGTGCAAAAGATAAAAATTTAAAAAAACAATAATAACAAAAAAGGAGATTTCACAGCTTTTTTTCTTACCTCGAACACATTAGATCAGGTCCAGATCTAAAACCACTATACTCACAAATCATATCTGGATTAGGTTATTGGAGACAGGCTAAAGAACATTTAAAACACAGTCTCTTATTTGTGAAACGTTCATACTCTTTGTTCTGTTTGTAACAATGCAAAAACAAGAAACACTCACTTTTTTTTTTCTTTCCCACATCAACACCACATTAGACCAGATGCACATCTAAAACCCATATATATATATATAGGTTGGCCAAGTCTGACTTTAATTATCCAAGAAAAGCTAAGGTATCTTTAAAACACACTCTCCGGTTTGTGAAACCTTCATTCTGTTTGTAACAATGTGGAGAAAAAAAAAGTAAAAACCACATTAGAGCAGACCCCAGAGAGGCCAAAGCATCTGTAAAACGTAGTCTCTGGTTTGTGAAACCTTATTTCTATTTGTGAAAATGCAAAAACATAAAAGAGAGCAGATTTTACAGTTGTTGTTTTCTTTTGTTTTTTCTTATATTTGGACCACATGAGACCAAATCCAGACTGGAAACTGCTATACTTAGACATATCAAATCTGGACCAAATTACAGCAGAGAGACCAAAGAATCTTTTAAACACTATCTCTATTGGGAAACTTTTATTCTGTTTGTAAAAATGAAAAAAATAAAAACAGAGAGAGAGAGAGATACAAGCAAACTCTCCTTACTAGAACTTTTAAATAAGGTAATGATAATTATCTGTGTTTTCAACCACATGTCATGACCCTCATCAGCAGATTTTTCTCAGCCGTCACTGAGATACTTCAGCTGTTATTACATGACGTAAATATGGCAATTTGGTCTCTCCATTAATGGTCTAACCATTAATCTATAGTGGAGTGTGTTTTCACACTATAAATGGCCCACTGCTGCAGCTGCAGAGACTCTCCATGCAGGGACTCAATTAAACATAATAGTCACCTCTCAACTCTGTCACACTCTGATTTGAGATACAAGCATTTTAATGATTGGACACCACGGGTGACATGAATAAACAAGTTAACAAGATGTTATTTTTATCCACATCTAAGCCGTATTAGTTTTTACACAGTCTGCTCGTCTCCACCAGCCTCCCTTTTTGAGTATTAATATAGAAATACATGATTATGATGAAGGCAACAATTAGCATATATGGCATGCATTTACATCAAAATGTCCTCGTGTTAGACTGCAGAGGTGTGAGAGGTGAAGCGAACAGATGAAATAAGATACAGTATCACAAGCATCTTAACCAGTTTTATGATATGTTACATGCCAGTCTGCTTATGGGAGATGGTTTCTATATACGTTATGGTACATTAAAGGAATTGCACTGAGATGGTGAGAGAAGAAACAAAGTGGGACATTGTGTTCTGCTGTTTTCAATGTGGTCTTCATTGATTAAAGGTTAAAGGATAAGTTCACTGCTAAAATACTGTGACACTGGAACATTTCTGCTCAACTTAAGACTTTTTAAGTGTTTGCTCAAGAGTTAACATCAGCTGTCACAGACAGAAATGCATATCATCAGTGCTTGGCTGTATATATCAGGCACATTTTCATCTTCAAAGGCCACAGAAGCATCTACAGAGACAAACTTATAACTTGCAGTGCAGTTAAAAAATCTTACATGACCAGTCTTCTATGTTTCATGCAAGAAAGCAGGACTGGAGCACATTGATTGATTGAAGTTTCTTGTCCTTGATTTGAGAAGCATCTGACTCAGTTGCACACTTTGTAAAAAAAAAAATCCATCTTTACCCAGTAATACATGCTGTTTCACAACCTGTAATATAACTGGGCGTCTGGTGGAAAGGTGAGTACAGTAGGGTGGAAGTAGTCACATATCAGTCTGGGCTCTCTTAATCTGAGACCTGATGTAATTCCATGAAAGTATTGTATATTCACAGGGAAAAGGAACAGGCTCCTCCAGTTCACACAGTCTCGTTGTCTCTGTGCAGCTCAACGAGGAGCTGTTCCAATGTTGAGGTGGGCATCGGGCTGAAAAACTTAGTAGGAGATGGAGAGTTGTGTTGCTTCGGAGTTGGCCGGGGCCAGCGTTCGTTAAATTTGACAAAGAAGAGCGGGTCCTTGAAGGGTCCCCCGTAGATGATGGCCTGCATCAGGTAGACGAGGCCCACGATCATGAAGCTGATGAGGAAGAAGGGAATGAAAGGCCTCAGCTGCTGCCAGGCCACCACGAGCCCGTAGCCCAGGCCGCTCAGACTGCTCTGCTTGCCAGTGTGGCTGGTGTGTCGGGAAGAATCCGGGGCCGGGGTGCGATCAGAGGACTCGTCATCTGAGCGCGAGGTGGACGGACTAGGTTCTGAATCCATGAGCTCCGCTGCAAAAAACACAGCTCAATCTGTTTGTGCTCAACTTTCCTTTGCAAATCAGCTCGAGGGATCATACAGTTGGAAGTATGAAGTCACATGTGAGGCCCCAGCGGTGTGGTTTCCCTACCTTCTCATGCTCGGTTGTGTCCCAGTGCTAAATTCCTCACTCCTGTCTGACCATGCGTTTTATTCCTCCGTCTCGACCGGTAGTTTTCCCTCAGTTCGCTGGAGTTAAATGACCCTACTTCTATTTGAGCTTTAGAGAGAGGAAATGAAGAACAGCAGCGCAGCCCTAAATAGATGTGACACCAAATGACTGGACACCCCGACAGCGAGAGGGAGGGCGGGAGAATCTGCTGCATTCGGTGGTCTCAGGTTTAAGGAGGGGTGTGTGTGTGTGTGTTTACCAGCTGCACAGGTTACAACCATTACACACACTGGATGACTAACGCACTAATGAGTCAGATATCTGCTGGTAGTCTGGAGGACAAAACCATTCATGTTTCTGTGTAGCGTATTCCAGCAGGTACCACATAAACTTTGGAGTTCACGTCGTAATGGGACAGCAGTGAGGTTTTTATCCTATTACTTAAGTATTTCATTTTTTTCCTCCTTAAATCAACTGTTCAGTTAAATTTTCTTTAAATTGTATTTCCCAGTTTGAGGCAATAATAAATCTCGAGGAGAAATATTAAAGAGCTGACTGTCTAAAGGACAAAAAATATTTTTTTCAGGTATGTCTTGGAGCTCACATACTCGATTGTATATTTCAGGGGTGTCTTGTTGCTGTAATTGCTTCGTTGTGATAAATGGTCAGGGTCAAGTCCTCATTCTGTAAAAATACAGTTTAAAGGAAGTTACAATGAATGGATTTCTTCCAAAGTAACAGTTTTCGTATGTAAAATCACCTCTTTGGTTTATGATGTAGCTCAGTATAGAGACAAAAAGTTTAAGGCATGTGTGGAAAAACATGACAGGATGTATTTCCTTGAAAACAAGACTCATCATTCACCACTTTGGAAGTGAAATCTTTATAAAAATGCAAAAAAGGTAAAAAATCATAAAGGTAAACGTGTATACAGATGTGAAACCCCTTACTCTCAATGCTTGACTTTTTTTTTTCACAATGTGACATTTGGTAGAATTAATAATCAAAAATAATATAAAGATTACCAGATGACAATAACTATTCATTGCTGTAAAATTTGGGTTATCACCACCATCTATGAACGTGTGAACGCCTTTAAAAGGAAGAATGTGAACTCCTAGTAATGCTTCTGCCTCCTTTACAGAAAATTTAGAGGTTAATTTTGGTCTCAGGCTGACACATACACATCATAGCCTGACTAATGTCATACTTTCACACTCCAACATGCACCTAATGCCCTCGTGATCCAACAGCTGCTTCTCAGTCTGTCTGGGATGCATTTCAGATGTGCTGCATACTGAAAACGCCAACACACTTTCACGTCCTCAACCCACCCTTGCGTGTTCTTTTGACATGTCTCGAGCCCCACAAACAAACACGCAAGCAACACAACACTATTCGCTGTCAACATCCAGCTCTGTGTGTAACCGGAGACGACAGCAAAGCCGAGAATGTCAACACTTAACCGTCTTTAGCTGTGCCGCGGTGCACGCTGTGCTCGAAAATTAAATCGGCTTTATTCAGACCAGAGCACAGTTTGAGGTCTTACGCTTGGAGATGGGTGTTTGTATCAAGTCTAAAAAAGGTCTTGGAGGCACAAATGATTTCACAGATAGCAAGTCTGGATTATTGCATTAACAAAGCCGTACTTATGCAGGAGAATGAATATCAAACATGGTGTCAAGTTTGAGCGTTTGCCATTTCTCTTAACAACAGAGTGGATTAAATTACACTGATAGACAGACTGCCTCTCTTTAATTAGACGTGTTTATCTACATGATATACAACTCCTTCCTCACCTCAGCACATCAATCACACGCTGCCAGATCTTGTCTAAGAAAAGATCTTTATTTATAAAAAAAAACAAACAACAGTATTACCAGTTACATACTTCACTGAAAAAAGCAACTTCTCAGAGCCAAGGCAGGTATGAATGGTACATCATAAATTTACATGGATAGGCAACAGTACAAATATACTATGTGTGTGAAGAGTAAAAAAAAAAACAAAACAAAGATGATTGGTCTCTTTTGCCATTAAAACAAGTCAACTGTAAAAGTGGGATTAAAAAGTAGAACAAATTGCATAATGCTCTCACCCGCCACTCCCTCACATACAAACCCCGAAATAAAATACAAACAAACCAGACACAGAAGGAAGAAAATACGACGACGAAAAAAAAAAAAAGGTAAAAACAAATGGACCAAAATGTGCTTTTTGTCCACCTCCCAAGTTAAATTAAACGTCAGTGTCTCTCCCCCAGTCTGTCTCGTTAAAACTCGAGTCTCCTCTGAGTGAAGAAGTCTCCCAAATTTATGGGCTCTTGTGTACAGCGGCGCAAAATGAATGCAGATGTGCATGTATGAATTGCTGCGTAACAATTTTTTTTTAGAGAGAATTCAGACTTAGAGTGCAGATAATTATTCCAGAGAGTCCCTCCTGTTCATGTAAAAAATAAAATGTTGATTAGGTTGTGTCTATAGTGTTCATAGTCAGTTTCTGAAGCCGTATGTCAACATATCTTAGTGGTTTAGTAGTGTTTGTCCACAGCTTCACATCTCAGTACCAGGGTTGGTGTGTTGCACTGGTCTGGCGGACTAAATCCAAACAGAAATGTCAGAACTAAGCAGCTGTCATTTCTTCCAGTTTGGGGAGTTAAAAAACAAACAAACAAACAAAAAAAAACAAATCTGAAATTAAAGTATCAAACACAAAAAGAGGCAGTCAGTACATTACAAACTAATAAAATAAAAAGTCACAGGGAGAGGGGCACACAATAAAAACAGACAGCATGACTGATGGAATAATGAACATGTGGCGTCTTATGGGTCCGTGCACACACAAAAACAACAGTCGCTCAAAAAAGGTCCATAATCATTTTCCACACGCACACGCTCACACACACACGGCCACAGGTTTACTGTATGACAAATATACACACACCTGCCCTTTCTTGTCTACACCTGTGCTCATCCCAACTGAGAGAAAATAACTCTAGACAGGAAAATAACTCCTATATAAACAACATTCTCAAATCTACAGGGCGCTTTGTCGGTGTGTCTCAACCTCCCAACAATCCCAGTAAAAGGGACAATTTTAAATTAATGAGCCAAAACTACTGCAGTCATCCCATTTTCTTTATATATACAGTATATACCCTACATAGAAGTCTAAATACAAATTCATCATCAGGATGCGGGTGTTGGCAGCAACATGTGGACCATGACAAAAAATTGACCTAAAATGTTGACAACAGCAAGAAAAATAAAATAAAAATAAAAAAAAAGAGTAACACCAGAATCAAATGATTGTCAACAAAGGTGATTGCCTTTACAGAAGAATTATAATTTATAAACGGAATATATTTTTCTGTTGCTACAGTTGAATGAATTCGTAAAAAGTAGGTGTGTGTCTGTATGTGTGTGTTGCATGTCTGCAACACGACCACTTTTTCTTTGGATGCCGACCCTCATCTTTTGATCCCATCTGTGTGGTGATAGAGAGAGAGAGAGAGAGAGAGAGAGAGAAGGAGAGGAGGAGGGGAGAGAGAGAGAGAGAGAAGGGGGGAGAGAGTCTGTGGATCTGGAACATCTCCCCTCAGTAGCAGTGGTAGGGCAGGGACGGCCCAGTCTGGGTGATGCACACTATCAGTTTTTCTGGAAGAACACAACAGAACGCATTGATTGAAGCAGAATTACAATATAGGCACTAAAATAAAATACTGTTAATTTACACAATGAAAGGCAACACAAACACTTATGTGGTATAAGTATGGCACGCTGCACACTCGTGCTGTCACAATAACCAACATTTAAAAATACTGTAACATCTGATGTTCTATGTAGAAACACTTGTTCGAAACCCTTGAAAACAGTGTCGCACGCTGCTGTTATCACGTTCCTGTTCACGTACTTGGTTGGAAAAAGAGTGTTTATATTTTTTTTTTGTTGGTAGTTTTATGTTAAAAATGGAACATTGGCTCTATTTATTAGTCACTGAAATTAGTTATATTCTAAGCAATCGATGCTAACTCTCCTGTGTTGATTGCAAATTACATCCTCACAATTTCTTAATTTATTGAGGAGACATAAATCTTTTCTTTTGCATTGAATTGCTGTGCAGTATAATAGTCTGTGTAAATATTTGGGGGGGATTTATTGTTCAAGGAACTTTATTTGTCATGCCAGCTCACATTCACATGTTAGTGGTATGAAATTTGTACTCAGGTCCCGTTCTTGGTTTTGTTTTTTTAGGAAAAAGCCTAATAAATAATAACTAGAATATAACAAGAGCGAAATATGTGATATTGCACTTGGTGGTTATTGTACCTGATCAGACGATGACAAGCTGTGACAGAAGGAAGGACTGTGTGTGACTGAGTCTCTGTCTCTTCAGCAAACTTGAAGGAAAATGTGCGTAACAGGATATTGGTTGTTTTTGACTCCACATTAAACTTAGAAACACTTTATCAGGTTTAAAGTTGAATAGATCAGCCAAATGAAGGCAACAGAATCATCAGGTGTAGTTTTGTGATTTAAACTGTTCAAATGTGGGAGTCAAGAGGTGGAGCCCAGCTAAACGTAAAAAGAGTTAAAACAATAGGCCGCGACAGTACATAAATTAGATTACAGCTTCTGCACCTCCTGATGCTGCCTTGCACATAAATAAACTAAAGAAAAACACTATTCAGTTTCTGGACGTGTAGAGGTTAGAATTCCCCATCTTCAGCATTAAACTACAAAGACTGTGGCAAAAAACAAAAATCTTGGTAGGCACTTGTCCTCACACCTGCCAATAACATGAATCTTCTTTCCTTTGAGGACTAACATGTAATAACATGGGGAAGAATAAAGACACGAGTTGTGCAGATGAGGAAGTGCTCCTCATGTCTCGACTGTGATTTGTCATGTGTCTGCCTACGTGCTGTGCTGCTGACGGAGCCTTCCTTTCGTTTTATTATTTGCAGCTACATTCTCAGTTTTTTCCCCTGGTTTAATCCTAATTCTTAACTTGACATGAAACAAGAATCAAGTCAATTAAAGTTTTCTTTTTATACACTGCGTACATTGTTGTTGTTGTTGTTGTAGTATGCTGTAAAACCACAAGAGGGAACTCTCTCACACACAAATCCCACAGGCTCAAGCAACAAAAAACTGCTGAGTATGTAAATCTTTGAGACAAATGACATCCGTACTATGGTGCACACAGAGCAAACTCTGGTGCGGTTGATCTAAATTGTGAACTCAGCACAGACCGTTGACTTTCAAATGAACTAAAGAAGAATGTGTGTATCCAAGCACGCCTGGTTCCTCTTGTCATAGTAGCTACACTTCCCTTGACAGTTTGGTGCAGGTGTCGGATCTGCTGTCTAGTTGCAGTTTTTCTTCATTTCTTGGAGCTGTTTTGTCCCATTTGTACATTTTATGCACTCTCAATGAGTTTCCATATGACTAAAACGCCACCATGCAGTAGAGACGTAAATCCAACAAGAACATTTAGCCCAAGACACAACATTATTTTGGAAGTTCAATAAGTTGTGTCCCAAAATATACTGTGTGTAGCTGTCCAGCTGGGTTGTGCCTTTATCCTTGGCCTTTTGTTTTGTATCTTGTGGTTTGATGTTAAAAAGTTTTAAATTTCTACTTTGGTCCAGACCAGGAGAGCTGACTTACCAATACCGCATTGTCATTTTTAAAGTAAAATTAGCTTTACTAACAAAGTCAAAGTTCTGGTATTGTGACAACACTACAGCATGAGCAACAGTTATTACTCTGAGGATTTAATATTTCACTATAATCCTGGGGTTTAAATCTACACTGACAGACTGCATGGACCACAATGCACAAGGAGCACCTTGCAGCATACTATACCAGCATGTACACAGCACGTCAGGGTGTCATATAGATAAGCGACAGTAGAATAGACCTCTGCCTGTGTTTTAGTACGCCGTCGTAGACATAGACCAGGTTTCACCGAGCGTTCAAAGTTATCAGAGACAATAGGAACACAGCTCATAGAGTTCATGCAGGATTAGAGGTCAGTTGGACATACCATGCTCTTACATGCAGAGGGGGTAGAGGGGAGGGGGTAGGGCTAACCATCGTAGGAGTCCAACAGAGGCAGGGAGCCCTTTCTGCCCCCATACACCCCTCGCTGAGAGAGGACCAGAGAAACAGAGAGAGAGAGAAAAAAAAACCCAATAGATGTGAGCGTGAGAAAAGAAAGGTGTCAGTAATTGTGAGGTTTTTAAAAGGTTACAGTGAGGAAATGTTTATCGTTGTGCAGGAGGTTAGTGTCGATAAGTCAGCAATCCAACACGTGAAGGTGTGTGACAATGATTCACGGTACCGGTAAAGTGTCTGTGGTCTCATCCAGAGTGTGTCTCCTCTCCCTCTGGTCCAGTGTAGAGTAGGCTTCTGGGAGAGAAATACGTAAAATATGAACTCAGATGTAATCTTTAAAAACACATTACCTATACATTTCTTGTGGTAAAAAGCAGCAAAGGTAAATGTACTAACCAGGGCCAAGGTCATTCAGTGGAATCATGTCTCTCTTCTCCCCTAAAATGAAGCAAAATAGAGCCACAGGTCAAGTTGAATAAAAATACAAAAATCTGATTGTGAGATATCCCCTCAAAAACACTTTGAAAATGTTTTTAGACATAAATAATTTCTCTCACTCTGACCTCTGTCCAGAAGCGGCGTGGTGCTGTCCTCGTAGGTGCCATTAGCTCGGGTGCTTGGGCCGTTAGTGGTGCTTGGGTTCAGGTTGACCATGAAGTCCGTCTTCTTCCAGCCGTCTTTCTCGAGAGGCCGACGCAGCTCCTTGTGAGCCCAGACGAGCTGCAGCACCTGGCCTGCTCCCCGCACCTCACGATCAGAGCGCTTGCTGCAGATACACACAGATATGTTCACGCATTACTGAAGTGTTTTGCTTTAAATTGTGCACAGATGACTGTAACATTCAGTGCGGGTCAGAAAAATAGTCAGACACGTCACTCCTCAGCATCAAAGAGATGTTGAACATCAGAAATGTGTCAATATTCCACTCTACTCATTCAACAGAAGCTGGATTAACTGTTCAAAGTGTATCTTTAAAATTTTAACAAATCCTAAACAAATTAGGACACATTACATTGGCACATTCATTTTCAAGAGACGCTCCTTAACAGTACGATAGGAAAACATCTTTACTATAATGATTTTATCTTACTATGTGTCTTACACTGTTGCATAGACATGGCTTATGCAACAAGCTACTTTCATAGTTATATACTACAAAAAACACCTGATCCCCAGCAAACGCACTGAAAACACTATTTTTACTTAAATATTCAGGAAACACTAACCCGTCCTTGTTGATGAGCACCAGCCTCTCGATGCCTTGTGAGGCTCGGAGGGACTTTGCTGCCTCCAGACTGTTGCTGAGCACCTCAGCAAGTGTGCTCAGTACGGACACCACCGTCTCCTCTGATAGAGTGCGACCAGACTGACTCTGGCCTCCAGGCAGGTTGGCCACAAGGTGAGGCACTGCATGCAAACCTGAAAAAAAACAACAACAACAACAAAAAAACACTGAGTCAAGATTTGCTGATTTTGCACCATAAAAATGCAGCTTTTAAAAGAAGCTTACACACATTTGCACAAGAGCAGTGAATAGAATATAGAGCAAAATAAGACACTGAAGACATGTTCTTCTGTGATTTATAAGAACTTTTTAAAACCAACAATCTTACCAAGCAGTTCACAGTTGCGGTTGTCGATAGCGAGGTTCCTCAAGGCTCCAGACATTGCCCGAACCACGCGGTCATTGCTATGAGCCAGCAGTTCTGTCAACATGGGGAGACCCTTCTCCAGACGCATAGTGGCTCTGATATACCGACCATACTGTATAACAAGCACAGAGAGGGGGTGATACACGTTGGCTTATATTAAATAACACAAGTTTACCAGCAATCTAAAAAACAGAACACTTTAACAGATTAAAAATGAACCTAATTCAAATTTGGATCAAGCCTGAAGCGTGAGTATTTCACAGAAATCCAGCTGTTTATAAGAAATAGTACTTACAGTCCATCTGCCTGCACACAGGTTCTGGATGGCACCGGCAGCCGCCTCAAGGACCGAGGGGTTCTTGCTCTCTCTGAGCAGTGACGTGTAAACACGAACCACCTCTGGCTGGAACAACAGCTCATAGCCTTGAGTGGAAAGAAAGAGACGTGATAGTTTAAAGTTACAGAGTTTAACAAACATCTATATTTGTGCTGAAAACAGACAAACGTTATATTAAACTCACTTATACCAGCCAAACCATCTTTACAGTTTCTGGCTGTGATAAAAGGTGTCATTTTGATAATTTTGTAAAGGCAACATTAAAAGCTTGTCAGCAGGTTTTTGTGGTTAAGTAGGTGGAATTGTCATGTAATGTGATTTAGACATAAAAACAACAAAACAACAGCAAAAATATTTTGATATTTTGAGCTTTAAATTATATCGAAATAAGAATATTTTTAGATGGTTTCTCAGAAAGGAATCCAACCATTTCCTCAGCAAACTTGGTACAATTATCCCTTCAAAAATGTCCTGCACCTTGAAATACATTTAGTCATTTCACTGGAAATCTCTGCCTGGACTCAAGAGGATTTGTACTGTGTTATACAAAAGGAACTGCTCTACAGAGTGATTGACTATAAATCATTTAAATGTAAAGCGGACACACATACCTTTGGCAGGTATTGTCCTCTTTGGAATATCAACGACATCTCCACTTCCATCATCACCATCCTTCTTTCCTGCATTAAAAAGAAAAGGAAAAAGAAGAAAAGATACTGAGCAGATAAATCAAAGAAATGAGCGATGATGGGTGAGATGAGCCTTTAAATATCTGCATTCTACAATGGTACATTATTATTTGCAATGTGAACATGCAACCGGTGGAGCTGTCAGCATGCAGTGGTGTTGGTGTGACATCCAGGGATCATGCCCACGTACAGCTTGTGAATCCAACATTATTAGGCATTCGTTTTTCTCTACTCAAGTTTTTCCTTCTGTTAGTAAAATAAGTGATGAGAGGGGTCAATAGATTCACACGTTCATGAGAACACCAAGAGGAGAATCTTACCTTTGGAAAACCACTCATCTAAACACATCAGAGAGAAAGGAAGACGTGAAGGAGGGTGGGAAGAAATAAGGAGGAGGGAGAAGAGGAAAAGGAGGGAAACAGTGACAGAGTGTGAAAAACAGCGACAGGTGCTTCCGCCACCAACAAGCTCAAACCCACCAGCAACTGCTTGACTTTCAACAGCAAATCTCTCATACACAGTGTATTCCTGAGGTGTAATAGTTGTCAGACGTACCTTTGCCCTTTCGAGAGCCAAAGCAGCCACCTTTGTTAGCTGGAGCCGGGCCCTGGTTGACGGGTATGGTCTCTGCGTAGCGTTCTGCGCCTGGGACTTCACGATGAACCTGATAGGACAGATTCCTCAGGAGGCAGACACAGTTCTCCACCAACTACAGAAAGAAGAAAGGAAAAGTGGACAAGACGATCAAACATGGAGGTACACAGAAAACCAAACAAATCCAAGCAATTCCCTTCAGGAAAGTTCTTTGGTGAGAGTGGGAAGAAAAACCTCCCCTTTAACAGAAAGAAACCGCTGGCATTAACTAGCGTAAAAATCAGCAACCGTCTCAAGAGAGCAGTTACCTTATTATCCACATCTTTGCGGTTGATCTGTGACTGGACAATGTACATTAGCGAATCCACCAGTCCTGTACATTCCCTCAGCTTTCGCCTGGCCTCGCTGCGTTCCGAACTCACATTCCTGTTTGAGAAGGGAAGAAGTTAAGCACATAATTGCATGTTTTCTTCTGAAAATAAATCTATCTCCTTATTCTCCTTCTTCAACTTTCTTTTCTTTCCATCCACTGATCCCTTGCATACCTAAGGCAGCCAGCAGTGTTGGTCAAGGCGGTCTCCCACTCCAGATGGCGTGGTTTGCAGCTTTCCTCTCCTCCGTTGCTCCCTCGCTCCCAGCCTGAATGTGGAACGACCACTTCGTCAGCTAGAGCGTGCAGGGCGTGGTCCACAATCTCCATCTTTACTGAATCGTGGGATGAGAGGTTCCACAAGGTGCCTGGGGTGATATAATAAATACGGTTACTATCACAGCAATAAGATAGACTGCTTAGCCCCTAAAATAAACAAATAAATAAATCATGCTACACAAAAAAACCATCAGACTTGGTCTTTGGTTTCTTCCTCATTTATCACTGCTGTACATTCAGGCTTGTCAAGTAATTCATGTGAGCAGGGATACCTGTGATAGTATCAGTGAGGTCCTGGTCGCGGGTTTTCCTCAGTAACCTGACCAGGGCAGGTACTCCGTCGCAGTTCTTGATGGCGATCTTGTTGTCTTGGTCTCGTCCATATGAAATGTTCTTTAAAGCACCGCAGGCCGAGTGATGCACGTCCTTGCTCGGGTGGTCCAGCAGTGACACCAAGGCTGGGATGCCCTTCAGGCGCCGCACCTCTGATTTAACCTGGACACATAATTAGCAAACAATCATAAAGATCTGAAGAATAACCACTAGAATTTCCATGACAAGTAGAGAAATAACTGAAAAGCTATTATCTTCATGTGACAGATGTTTGTTTCACCTTGTCATTTTTGAACGTGAGATGCTGGAGGAAGGCAGCAGCGTTGGTCTTGACAGGGTCCAGACGATAGTTCAACATGGCGATCACCTCCGGTAGCTCAGGTTGTCGCCATGAAGCGGGAGGAGCCTTTCTCAACGTGCTGTCCAATGAAGCCATGCTCCCCCTCTCCATCGTCATGGGAACGCCCCAAGCGTAAGGGTCAACTCCTCCCATGTCGCCATCCAGAGTATCCTCACAGCTCCTGCAGGTTGTAGAAGGAGGTAGAGAAACGTTTGTTATAAGTGCCTGAAGTAAGAGATTAAAACTTCCAGATTAACCAAGTACAGAACAGCACATCTGAAGTGTACCTGAGTCTCCGTCTGTCCATGCCCCCGGGGCCCGGCCCCAGGCGTGGCATGGTGCCATAGCCTCCGGGGTGAATGGGTGGAGGCCCCATGCCATAGTCATCGTATCCCACACTGCGCTGATCGTCCTCTATGCCATAGTGGCCGTGGCCATACCGCATCTCCATTGCTGAGCCCATGGCCCTCATTCCTCGGCCCACCTGGGGCTGTGCTGCATAAGGGTCAAGCTGCTGTCGGCTCGGGGCCCGATAACCAGAGTCCAGGGTTCTGTAGCCATCAACCGGCCTGGGGAAAGATGGAAGTGCTGTGAATCAATTAAGTTTTTGGCTTTCCCAACCACGCATCAGACACCGATATTCTCATTTGAATAGTTGCATATTGACAAAACGTGTCAATTACCCATTTTAAAATCTGTCTAAATGTGACACAATAATGTTGATGAAGAAAACTGGGAAATTATGCCTTTGTACACGTTGAAGAAAACCAAAAAAACTGTACATTGTGGCTTTTTATGTTGAATTCTTTGCAAGACAACATATTCTTAGATGTACAGTAAAGCAATCACAATAAAATGTGACGTTTTCCACAACTGCCTATGCTCCTGTACCTGTAGCGATCATCCATGTGTGAGCCCCTGGTCAGACTAGTGTACGCCTCTGATGGCGGACCTCCCCGGTAGTCATCATAACCTCCTACAGGGCCGTAGTGGTAGTTTCTGGGTACTGTGGCGGTGGGGTAGTCTACTCCACCGGCCTGCCTGTAAGGACGGTCCAGTGTGGCGCTGTAAACGCCCATACCGGGCACCGTCAAGCCCCCGTCAATGGACATTGCGTCAGAAGGCAGGACTGTACGTGAAATTGGTTTCTTCATCTGAAGGACAGCAAAATCAGTCATGTTTTAAAATGGCAACAGCAATTTTAGAATTTAATAAAGTCTGACAATAGCAATTAAAGTGGAGAATGTGTCATATCAGCCTACCCCATTGTCTGTTCGCCGTGTGGTTCCCTCTTCAGAAAAGACAGAGTGTACTTCCTGAGAGTCGTCCTCCGGTGTGTAGCTCTCATCTAGAGCGCCGTGTGCTGGATCCACCATCCTGTACTGTAGCAGAGAAACCACACGTAAAAGTTTAATCACTGGCACATACCGCAAGAAAAATTATGAATTTTATATGATTATAACTACATACACAAACACATACCTGTGTGCCGTTTATGTATGCGTCAGTTAGTTTCAGTCGTTCTATGTCTGCATCCCCCAAACGCCCGTTCTGGGATGAAAGAAAAAGACACAACTCTGAAACACACTGTGCAACAATTTCACATGCCATACAATTTTTATAAGTGAGGTTCGAGGCATGGCTCCCAGTGGCCAGTGCTGTCTACTTTCTTACAACTACCCAGATGATATTACTGCTGCTGAAGCACATTCAGTGCTGACCAAACGGTCCCTGCATGTTCATGGTCAGTGAATCACTGCCAGACACGGAGGCGGACATTTTGGAATGCAGTCATTCATCCTCACACTCCACTTCCTCTGCACTAAAGTCTTACATAATCACTGACTGTCACACTGTATGACTTGGATGCATTCTGCCTAACCCTGAGTAGCACTCAGTTGTCAGTAAATACATGCGAACACAGCATGATTGGGCTGCTTTGTAAATCATTGCATCAACTGTTCCACCACCCAGAGTTAAGATCAGTTCAATGTCACTGTGACACTACTGGCAAAAACAGATGAGGAACATTATCAGAGACTGACCCCCACTTTATTTGCAGCATCTTACACTGTACTAAATATTATGACCACAAGGAGGCAGGGCTGTTATAGGAAGTGCAGGCTTCCTAACAAGAAGGAGACACTTCCTCTACGGCTAGCCCTTCCTATAATACCACCTTTTATAAACAACTGTGGCATGCATTTAGAGCAGCGCTGGCAGGGCATACATGTCTTTATCATTGTTTATATATCTGGATACTAAACACGGACAGCAGCCGCAAGGCCCAAAACACAAATTCATGCTTTCTTAGCCTTTATCCTTCCAAGGACTCAAGGAGACAAAACAAGCTCTAATCTATGTCAGCAAGTCCCAGAAAGGAAGGAAAACATTTAGGGACAGAATTTAAACTACACTACACTGTCAGCGTACAAGAGCTGAAAAGGTTGCTAATGATGTCAAAGTTGCCTGAAGGAGTAATGATTTAATTGTCCTTCGAAGTCTAAATCAGGCAAAGTAAAGTTGATCAAATAACTAGACAATCACACAGTGGTAGAGGCAACAAAATGGTACAACAAGGCAACAGCCGGACCTTGTCCAAACAAATAATTTGGCTGTAAACAAAACAGCAAAGTGGGAGACTTAGACTTTCAAAACAGGTACACTGATCCTCTACATTAAAACAAACAGGACGTCAGTTTTCAGGAAGATTATTAAGTGAACTGTTTTCAGGAAATACTAATAATGCCCAATACAATACTCAGTCTTACCCTTAATAGTTAAACACAACTACAATAGTTGCAGTATTACAGCTGCAACATTTTCACCAAATAAAAATCAGCCTACTGGCACAAAATCGACCAGCAACAGCTGCCTATCAGTTAATTATTCAAGCTATTTTTATGTACAAGCGTTAACATTTCATGAATTCTGCCAAAATATGAATAACTACTGGCTTTCATAAACCCCTATGGTAGTTATTTGAATAGCTGAGGTTTAGACTGTTGGTCAGACAGAACAAGCTACTGGAACACATCAGCATGGGCTGCGAGAAATGTTAACAGAAATCTTACAGCTCTGTAGGACTCAAAATCTCCAACGGTAGACAAATCTGCATTATCTCATATTGTATATGGTCATAACACTCAACGATATAATGCTGATACATGAAGCGGAAATAGCAAATACCAGTGATTTTTCTACACAAACTGATAAATGGATGTTGAATACAAAAAAAGATAATCACATGCAAACGAATACTTAACACACAGCAGGAACAGCAAATTTTTAAAAAAATTAAGTGCTTCAAATGAAAATGGAAACATGACATTCTAAGTGAAGGAATGTTTTTAGATATAGGACTTTGGGACACATGCACGACAGACGACCCTGCTCCACAATACGACATGCTGGAACAGGGAGGAAAATAACTGAAATTCCACAACAGGGGCTGACGAAAGGTGTATATGCGTCTGTGACAGCGTATCCGGTGAGTGACAGCGAAGGCATGCTGGAAGTGTGACGATCATCTCAGGCATGTTAACAGTGGTGAACTATGTGCCAGTATGAACTGATGGATTTGCAGATGAAGAACAGATGGATGTTGCAGATACACAGTCAGTAAAGAGAGACATTTGACAGTGGCACACACAAACACGTACGGACTTTGCCGAGCGCTGGTGGAGAGGAGGCGGGACCGATGAGAGAAGAGATGAATGATCGATGAATGAATGTTGAGGGGAGAAAATGATGCATGGATTCTCTAAAAGGGTTGGATGGACGGAATAGTGATCCATGTACTGGAAGTAGAGGTGAAAGATGGGGGCGGCTGTTGACAAGAGATTTTGGATGGGCATGTTTGGGTTCTTTGGGGAGTGTTACCTGTGTGTGAGGGAGGGGGCGACCCAGGGTCGAGGGGCTGGTGGCGGGGAGGCCCACCCTCCTCCTCTCCTCCTCCAGCGCCCGAGTCAGCTGTTCAAACTGCACCTCCTGCTCCCTGACCGACTCCAGCAGAGCCGCTGCGCTCTCACACTGCTCCATACACACTACACCACCCCAAGGGGAGAGAGCGGGGCGTTACACATCTCCATACAGCCTCAGATGCACTACAGCACAGGGAGAGGGTGTCCAACAAAAACACACTCTCCAAACAAAGTAGCAAGATCCAGTAGATGCAGGACTTTTTGGGGCTAACAATAAGGAGAAAGGGTTATTTCACCCCTATCTAGTTTATCTACTGAAACATCTTGTTTGGTAACTCAGGATCAGATGCCTTCTTGGAAACGTACAGGGACTGTAAGGATTACTCAAGAGCTGATCTTGATCATCATGGTCGCCTGCTTTTGCCTCAAAAATGAATGTACAGTGATCCTTCCTGTAGAGACATGTTTCCAGGGTTGTTGGTTTTCAATTGAAAGTGAAACATGAAAATTCCACAGTTATAGGGAGTTTTTGTATCTATTCCATGGAAGGGTTGTCATGACTAACTCTTCCTGACACTTAATCATTTTAAACTGTAGTTGTAATAGTGAAACCACTCCAATGTGTTCAAAAAAAAAAAAGTAGAATAATGAGCTACCAATTGATGCTGTTAAAAACATAAGCATATTGTGTATTTGTAGACACAATACGAGTCAAACTGTCCAGGAGGAGGATAGTGATGATGGAGGGAAATGTCAGATTCATTAAAACCCTGGTTAATGCAGCACATTAATCTCTATAATGCAGAGGCACTTAATGCAATATTGTATTTGTCAACATCATACCATTACATGCATGCAGATCAAAAGGCTTCCACCCGATGCATGCACAAAGGTGTCCTCTGTTTTGGACCATTCTCAAATGCCACACTAGAAAATATCACTAAAACTCCTTGTAAAGGAAACACAGCATAGAATGACATGTGATGTCTTGGTTGCGATTTTGAATGAGAATAGCCAGAATCAAACTGCTATCTCGCATTGTGTCATGATTTTATTTTTATTCATGCATCAGAAGTGATTGTGATCTGCAGCAGAGATTATGAAGAAATCCACAGTACACAAAAAATCCTGTCAAACAAAGAGGATGAAGCCTGTTTCACACAAAGAGAAGCATCCTCGATACGGTTTTTACTGTAGCGGGAAACTTAACATCACAACACTCCACAGTCAGACCAAGGAGAACTGCACACTACTCGTTATGGTTTAAGGACAAATCACAACACACATGAGCATCATGTCTCTGAGCTGAATTCACACAAAATCCAAAATACACACCTTCACCTGTGGGCGTGGTTTGGTATAAGAGGTGAGAGATCACGCCGAGGTCAGAGGTGGTGCTCTAGTTGATCATGTGTAGAAGGTCACCGAACCACCGAGCCCAGAAACAGGGAGGAATGGACTGTAGAGAAAGACAGACGGGTGGAGGGACGAGAATAACAAGGAGAGAGAGAGAGAGAAAGAGAAGAAGAAGTGTTTAAGCGAAGGCACCTCTGGAAAAACAGCAAGATAGTGAGAATACCGTACAAGTGTGTCAACAGCGTTGTGTTTGCTCTGTGAGCAGAAAGGCCCAGCAAGAGACAGAGACGTACAGTAGCTCCAGCATTTAGACACACCCAGTATTTACTCAACACTTGGCCTGTGTACGGCAGCTAGCTGTGGGAAGCTGACCAACCTGCAGCTCTCCCTGGGCCAGAGAACATCGACAGTCAGCATAAAGGGAAAGAGAGGTTCAGAGATAGTAACAGCCTTCAACAACTATGTGCTCTCTTATCCACTATTCTTCTGCAGCGTAACCTTGCTTTTTTTTTTTTTTTTGCTCCCACCTATTCTCTGTAATCAGTCTTTATCTACCTCTGGCTCACTCTTGACAGTCCACTACTCTTGTCTTGTGCTCTCAACTGCCTCCTATCCCTCCCCCTACATCCCTTTGTTGTCTTGGCTCAGAGAAAGACATTGTTATATCAGAGCTAAACAAGAGGATAGTGGAAACTCAGATCCTCTTATCTGTTGATACACCCTCTGCTGCAGCAACCCAGCTTCTCATCAGCTCTGGCTTAAAAGGTGAATAAACCCAGGCATTGCCACACACACACTCACTTGCATGACCGGTTGGACAAGGTAGAGGAGGGGTGACCAAATTTCAGTTTTTTCAGTGTCTCTCTCTGTCTGGCCAACATGCACAGACAGACTTCTCTGAGAGTTGTAAGTTTGGCCAACAATCAGGGACCTGCATTTACACTTCAAGCAGCAGGTGTTTGTGTCCTTGACAGGTAGAGCTTTAACAAGTGCAAACAGAGAGACGAGCATAGGTGTAATCAATTCAAGAGATGGCGATGAATGACTCACAGTTTCACCTGCATCAGATTGTGCAAACTAAAGAAAAAAGACAGACATAACGAAATCACCACAGACAAACTATTACGACACAGTAACAGTAATTTTATCTGCTTCCTTTTCGCTGGTAAAATGACCCTGTGGATGTTGCGTCTGTTCGCGTATGCATTTCAAATGAATGACTGACGCACACGTATATGACTTTACGTATTTTTAAAATTCCCAGCTTTGGGTGTGCCCAGTGTGGGAAAAAAAGGAGGGTAAGTGGGACGTCCTGATGAGAAAACGAGGAGTGGCCAATGTGCATTTCCCAAGACAAAGGAATCTGCGATAACCACAACCAGGATTTGCATGTGGGATGAGGCTGACTGAGAGGAAAGCATGATGTCACATACATACGCTCACCCAGAGTCATAACTTCCTACCTGAGCAAATCACAAACTGCTGCCCTGTACCACACATGCCTTTATATGGTCACAGCTGGGACAGAGTTGACATTATTCACTACAGACAGAGATGGGCAAAGCAGAAAAGCCACGAAGACATGAAAGAAATGGTAGGACGGGTAGAGCATGAGAAGAAAAATGGGGGGGTAGAGATAAGAGAAGGAAATAAAAGATAAAAGCTAATCTTGCATTCCTAGCATTGTCTCCTGCCAATTCAGCACAGCAGCCCACCCACTCATCCACTGTCAAACGACCTTAACAGGACACTGGCTAATCATCATTCAGATATCTGTGTTTACTGTGCAGTTGGGGCATTTCTAGACAAGTTTACTGGTCATAGTGATCCAGACACAGAGGAACAAATTTGCGAAATCTTTTTTCAGCAAGCAGCTTTTTATAATTTTATGCCACATGTTGGCAGTGTCACTCCTCAGCTTGTCTCACATGCAACAGTCTATAAGCTATCTTATTTCACTAATGAGCACCACTGTCATTTACACAAGATAAATTACAAACTGTGATTGACATTTCTTGGCATGTGCACTTAGGAATGTGAATGTATGCGTAAACTGTCTGTGTGTGTGTAGGTGTGTGTGTGTGTGTGTGTGTGTGTTTTAACCACAGCAAGGAGGGAATTTGCAGCTGTCATATCGGGAGGATGGTGGAACAATGAAAAGTTTGTGCAACTGCGACTACGAGCACAAGTGCGAAAAGAGCTGGAAAACATTACTGGGCGCATGTGAGCGTGTGCGCATCAGCGATCAGATCTGGGAGGGGGATTGAGATAACATTGCCCTTTACATACTCATGATTTCTACTCTCCTCCTGCCGCCCCCTCTCTCACAGCTGTTAGTTTTGGCCTTGAAAGTCAGCGGTGAGTTTCGTTGAACAATGAAAACAATCAATGGCGTCCCATTGCCACTCCCCTCCCCTTTCCCCTCTTACCCACTTCCTGAGAAACAGGATGTTATGGATTCGACATCAGATGAGCACAGGGCCGCAATGGCTTCTTTGGCTCACCATAAATCCTTTTCCACAACAGAATTGCTTGTACACAAACCATGGGTACTTATAGGATGTACACTTTAATACACCACGTACTGATGGTTGGCTTTGTCCATTAACAGAGGGTTTTTTGCGGTGAAAATTTCCCATGGTCAATATGTTGATCACACGACCACAGACCGCTTCCCACTTTACTAATATTGTTCTCCATCTGCTGTTTTCTGTTCTGCTTTCATGACCTTCCAGAGGCAGTCTCTGTTAATTTGCCAAGTTGATTCATCTTACTTTCATTTTTTTAGTTGGTTACTTATTTCTTTGTCTGCTTTGTTTTATTTAAGAGCGAGTGTGTTCCTACAATCTAACCACTGAAACAGGTTTCTCTCTTGTTTTTTGACAGGATTGGTTGATCAAGACACACGGCTACAACATAAATAACCAACACCAAAAATAATATATATTCTTTTTCTGCGAGAGTAAATTCAAAACAAAAACTAATGACAAAACTAATCATATGTGTACATTATAATGTACAGTGCACCACACTGCATGGACCTTGTATTTCCAAAAACCTGAGCATTACTTTTTTTCCCCCCTCTCTTTAGAGGTGAGGACATAAGAGCCCACTGAGAAAATGTCCAGGTGTCCCAAACATGACAGTAACTCAAGTTCAAAATGTCAAGCACAGTACCTTGAGTTCAACAACAACATCTGATTGACCCCTGACACACCACGAGTCAGATATCTCCATCTGATTTTGCAGCCATCAGTCAGCGTGACTCACTCAGCCCCGTCAGAAGACATCTGCGTCCATACACTCACGGTAACCAACAATACAGCCTTTGTCGACTTAATGAAACTCTAGTTAGAGCAGTAAGCGCCTACACCTGCCGTCAGCTGCAAATACACCCACTGAAACAACACACTGACTGTCAAAATTCACATCTGTTCGCGCATCTCAAGGTACCCGACACTACAATTTGCTGTAAAGTCAGCGTGACGGCACCGGTGCTGGTTTAAGCTGAGCATGGCTTGTAATGGGATTGAAGCTTTAGCCCACTAATCCACTTACCTCCTAACACACACACACGTGACGTTAACATGCACGCACATACATAGACACATATGCACACGCGTTAGCCCCTTTGTGGATTAACCTGTACACCTTAGGACAGCAGACACAATTGCAGTCGAGGTTGGGAGCATGCATCAACAATCAAACAATGACTTGGAGACAAGTAGTCAGGAAAGGCTGACATATGCTGTTATTAGCGGTGGCACCTGCAGCACATCAAATCGGCCACAGTGATACCTCCATTAAACCCATACTGTATAAACACAAACCAGGATGGAACTAAAGCCCACAGGGAAGACACTAAACCGCACTGTAATATGTGCCTGCATGAAACCAGTGTTAACAAGGGAAAAGCTGGTTTACTTGATCGCACTCTGGCTGACAGTTATCCCCACCCAGCCTTTTCCCTAACAAAACAAGTTCACACAGGACCCACCCAACAGGTTCACAGGCTGACAAACTAATAATCCCAGGCTGCGTGTGTGTGACAGACTACAAATGGGAGACCACCACCCTTAAAGCGGCATCAAATACACAAAAAGACCTCACAGTACATGTCTAGTCAAATAAGATGAAAGGTTTCGAATTACCTGCAGCTCCCTGGAGGTTTTCTACCAACGTGGTGATGAAATCTACTTATCTAGTCCAGCTGATAACTGTCTGCTTCCGATAGCAGACGCCAAAATGAGACATCGACAGCAACATGAAGTAGGTCAAAGCACTGTTAATGTACAGAGCTGGGGAACCAGTGCACTTCAGTGTTGTAAACCCGCCTGACCGTCACGTTGTCATGTCTGTTTGAAGTCCCAAACCCTCTTCTCCTTAGCAAACCTTCCCCACGGCGCAGCTAAAAGTTAGCATTCACCTCATCCAGCGAGACCCAACACATTGTCGTGAATTGATTTGCTAACGTAAGACATCAATGTGGGGCAGCATTAGCCAACACACAGAGGCAGCAGCACAAAGCCGTCGGTATAAAATGACTCTCACGAACAAAGACTCACGCATTGGAGTTAGTCAGTGCTTGTGCTAACGCCGCCGTCCACATAAATGACAATGTTGTTGATGAAATCAGCCCGGTTGGCTTGAATGCTCGCTCAGCACCCGTGTGACCTGGTTTGGCTGTCTTGCTACGTTAGCATCACAATAACCCACATAGCCGACGGAGATCGCTGCCAACAGCCAGGCTAGCGTTAGCATTAGCAAACACAGATTAGCTACGAGAGCCGTGAGTGCACAGCCAGGCGGCCTTTAAGGCTAATTTAGACGGCGTTTTCGGTTTCAGGAGTTAGCACTGAAGGCTGCTTTAAATTATTAAACGCAGTGTGCGCGGTGGGTGATAGAGACGCGGGTCGCGGCTTGAACTTTTAAGTTAGCATCGCTAGCTAGCGTTAGCCGCGGAGAGTCGTGTTGCTGATCTGTCGATGATGTGACCACTCCTTGCCAACGCTGCAGTGCACCCACTATCTAAGGATAAAAAAAAACACAACCGACCCCCAATATATAAAACATCTGCTACCATTTAAGGATTTACTCACCTGCTATTAGAAAGCCTGTCCAGACTATTCCGTTTTTTTTTTTTAGTGTTTTCTGCCCTCTTTTCCCCTCCTTCCCTGGGTTCTGGGTCAAGCTCGTTAAAGACGAAGCGACATCACCGAGTTTTGTATCAAAGAGAGGGCGGGATCAACAAGCGGCTTTACCGTAAAAACTGCGCACGCAGAATTCCTCCCCTCACACAGGTGTTTTGTCACAGGTTTCAAGGCGGGTCCAGGAGTCTGCAGCTGGACCGGTGGTGTAAAATTTATTTGTCACACTGACTGACAATGAGCAAAACTATAATTACAAATAGGGAGAAAAATGGGGGATTTAAACTGTGTTACAGCAGTGGAATAAATACCTCCCACCGCCTCCTCTCTCCTCCCTCATACTCCCATATACACACACTGATGTCACTTCATTGATTGCCCAAGAACAATAGTCTGGGAGGAAGCAGCATTTCGTGGGGAAGTACAACTGCATTCCCCACCAACATGACAAAACTATTGGCACATAAAAACCACTGTTAGTGACCATCACGTCCCCCGCATTCGTCTGATTGGTACAAAGCGCTGGTAAACAGGCCCTCTTCATATGAATCATGTTTGACCACAATTGTTCAGGAAACAATGCACAAGTGTACCTCTAAAGAACCATTTAAACTTTAATTCTATCTCTAAAAATGTTAAATTACCAGCATTTATTACCACTTTTAGCACAACTTCTCAGTTTTAATATGACTTTCTCGATCAAAGCCCAACAAGTCACAACTCGATACACAATACTTTGGCATTGGGCAGGGTGGAAAGAGGAACAATGTGAGGAATTTCCCCCAGTTTCCTTGAGAGTCCCCCCCCACAGTGCTTCGGTCACACCAGTAAACCTGAGACACAGTAAAATACCAGCAGCAAAAACAATACTGCTCTCTAGAGGTGCAAAATGAGACTTGTCAAGACACTGAAAGTTGTATGAAAAAAAACAAAACTGTATTTATTCAGAACTGCATATCCACAGACAGAACCCACACCAACTTGCCCGGTCTGTTATTATCTGGAGAGTACAAAAACAGGAAAAAAGAGAGCTGCAACAGAGACAACAGTAGAGGTAGTTTGTTTGTAAATGAAACACACTTACACACACAAAAAAAAAAAAAAAAGAAAAGAGAATGGCATTCTCAATTACCCCATTCCTTGTGCAGGGACAGAGAATGAGCTGCACATTTTAAAACTTCAGATAAGTTTCAAAAACTGATGAAACCACGTCTAAAACGGTTAGTAAAATTGGTCACTTTTGAGATATGAGAAAATAGTACCTTGCAAATGTTTAAAACACCTTCACACCAGCAGTCACTAGGGATGGGAGGATAAGTAATTACCCATCTGCTACGGATTCCTTTAAAAAAATATCACCAACAAAACTATATAAATACAAAATGTGGGTAGCTACATCGCTTCCAAACAGATTCACTACTTTTTTAATGTTTGTGCCAAAACAGCCCTGACATATAAAGTCACAGTGTCACATGACATCCCAAGTGCACCGCTGTGCATATATTAACTAAATGTTCATTTATCTATTGTATTTCTATAAACCTCCAGATGCTTTTTTCTTAATTTTGCTTTGTAATAAATTGGCTTTTTTAATGGCCACTATGCGTCATTAAGTTTAATCATTTTCTAAAAATGACCATTGTTTAGAAAATCACAGATCCACTGAAGACGATAGGTGTCAATATTGTGAAAGTTGGAACAAAAACTGTCTTTATAGTATCAAATTTAAAAAGCTTTCTATCACCCATCCCCATCACGTGTATATATCTTGGGTGTGGCACTATGAAGATCAACACTGCAAAACAACAGAAATTGAATAAACAGATATTTTGCCAGAACTGTTTTGTGTATTATTAGGCCGATGAGGGCAAATATTATATTGACATCAGTGAATTACTTCGCCGGGTATTTATTTCACGGCATGAACCAACAACAGTCAAGCCTGTGTATTGTATCTATAAAACAGTTCGCAATAACCACCGTTTCTTCAGTTGTCAGAAAGTCACAATGTGTAATGACACTCTGTGAAGAAACAGCGTCTGCCACAGAGCTCATGGTCAGAGTGCCCCATTGCTGCTGTGTGTGATCATGTGTCTGCGCAGGTTGCTGGGGTTGTTGAAGCTGGCGGTGCACTGGTTGCAGGTGTACGGCTTCTCTCCGGAGTGAGTCCTCAGGTGGATCTTCAGGCTGCCGTTCTGCGTGAAGCGCTTCCCGCACTGCGGACAGGCGTACGGCTTCTCCCCGGTGTGGATGCGCATGTGGATGCTCAGTGTGGTCTTGCTGACAAACGACTTCCCGCACAAGGAGCAGGGGATGGGCGACTCCCCGGTGTGGTTCGCCCGGTGCACGATCAGGTCTTCGCGGCTGAGGAAGCGCTCGCCACAGAAGCTGCACTCCAGGGATTTGTTGAGGCCGTGCGGGAAGACGTTCTGCTGCTGGGAGAACTGGCCGATGTGACTGGGGTGTCCCACCTGACCGTCGGCTCCTATTACAGGTGATTTTAATGCAGGATTCATGGAAGCCATTTGAGCGGAGGGATTTCTTTCGAGTTGGGTGTTTATCCCCAGTCCAACAGTGTTATCCTGCATCACTCTCATCGGTGCTCTGTCGCTCGCACCAGTGGTGAAATTCAGGAGGGTGTCGTGGGCGACGTTGTGGTCAGACAGGGAGCTGAAAGCCTGAAGCTCAGAGGCAGAGAAGAGGGCGTCTCCCTCCTCATGCAGAGGCCCTTCTCCTCGGCCGTGAACGCTCACGATTCTCAGCTCCTCATTATCACCTGTCAAGCAGGAGGAACCAGCTGGCTCTAAATTCTGAGTCCCTGTGGCAACACCACCCTGCATACTGTGGTTTCCAAAGTCATCCTGACCTGAAGAGATGAGAAAATAACATTGGCAAGGGCTACAGTCAGAAAAAAATGACAAACAGAAGCTTTCATCCGAGTTTAAATGCGGTTAGCAAGTGTTGACTAAAGTGAAGCAAGTTTTCTTGAACATCTGGGACAGGGTAAATGTATTGTTTTTAACTGTATTTTATTATCTTTTTGTACAAATATAATAAAATGAAAATAATATCTGACGTAATTATGCATTTCCAGTGTCCCTTCATGACCTCTATGACAATATTTGCAGTCTTCTATCATTTCAATAGGCCACATGCTTTGTCAAGAGCATATTTGACATAGATTAATGTTGTGGGAAAAGAACATTCTGAAACCTAACCACCACTACAGAAGGCATATGACGTTACAGCCCTCACAACTGTGTGTAACAACATCCTTCGTGTCTGATTTGTAACATCGGAGATGATTCAACACAGATCATGGTCACAAATCATGTTGAAATCTTTGATTCATGTGAAGCGGAGGTGTATAGAAGATTGCCAAATTTTGTAAAATTCCTGTTTTTGCCTTTTCATAGAGAATTTTTTTTTTTTTTTTTTAGCTCCGAGTCTTTTGTTACATCTTTGGTTAGATTCGGATGTGTTGTGGCCACTGTCTGCTTCTAACTGCATAAAATCTTTTTCCACTCCAGTAGGCTGACAAATGATATATATTATGTTTCAGTCTATAATTCATAGAACTGCCATCAAGGGATCCAAGTCGATAGATCTGTGCAAAAAAAAATTATAAGATCAGAAAAATATTGCTCCAATAATTTAATAACCTCTGGCAACTTCAGAACATGTGAGCTAATGGTGCCGATGCGAAGCTGCAGTTCACATGAGGGGTCTATTTCTGGAAACGAGCTTTAGTTTTGATCAAAATAAAAAAAATCTTGAATTGTGGGAACAGCAAAAGAGCTAAATCTGTTCAACAATTTCTTTACCTTTTCAAGTGTTCCATAGTTGTGGATGTGAGACAGTTTCTCATATATTTTCTAAACCTCCTCTACTGTGAGAATCTTGCAGAAGTATTAGTTCAGTTAAAGATGGATTTGGGGAGTAAGAATGATAAATAAATGTTGTTTTTATTCAGTTTTCAGTCACATTCATTAAGCAGTAGCTTCCATTTATATATTTAAAAAGTGTTATTTCCTTTTTTATTTACATGAACAAATCTAAAATGGCTAAATTCAGTCAATTTGTACGATTAACACGACTCTGTCTGGATAGCCACTGTCTGATATGATGTGTGGTTTTGTGCCAGTGTTATATAAAACAAAAAGTTATTTCATCTGTCACTACAAATAATATAACCCAGTCATACCAGACCTGATTTAGGCAGGTGAAGTCAGCAGCATTTAATCCAGTGTTTGGATTTAAAACAATTGAATCTACAGTAATTAGGACCTGTTTGTGTGCTATTGAGCAAGACAGGTTTCCTATCAGCGGGCGTGGCTCGCCAACAATGAGGTGCTGCATTATTTAAATCTGCTCACCAACGACAGGCTCACATCCTCCGATGTCGTCCTCGTCTTTGATCAGAATGACATCTGGGCTCTCCACGTCTGCACACTGAACACATGAGAGCGGATCTGCATCAGCAAACAAGCATTCAAACCAAACTGTCGGTACATACAGTTATGTGCTGCATTTACCTGCACTTGAGTGGCAGAGGAGGACGTCTTGGTATCTGATTGCAGAGTGATGGCAGCGGGTTCCCGAACAGTCTTTTGGGCCACCGGTGATTTAATGACAACTGGAGGATTAAAGAAAAAGACACAGAATTAAAACCACCTGCCGAATGCTGTGCAGGTCTTCATTGGGCCACAAAAACTGCTCGAACCTGTCAGATCATGAACTCTACACGACGTTAGCAGCAGATCTTTGAAATCGCTGAATTTCTGGGAGTTGAAAGAAATGGCATCTATGAATTGGATTTGTTTTTCTAATGCAGTGTGTGTTCTGACAGCTTTCTTTGACAGCCAGCATTTCGGTAACAGCAGTTTGTGCCACAGCAGCTCCTCCATCCCTGCATCGATGAGCCTTTGGGTGCCCATGACCCCGTTGCCGGGTCACCAACTGTCCTTTCTTGTCCCGCCTTTGGTAGTTACGAACCACTGCACACCAGGAACGCCCCACAAAACCTGATGTGTTGGAGGTCGTCTGATCATCACAGTTTGTCAAAGCTGCTCAGATCCTCACACCATTTCTTTTCTGCTTCCAACACATTAACTTATACAACGGACTGGTTACTTGCTACCTGATACATCCCACCACTTCACAGGTGCTGCAGATTCAATTCTGCACTTCGACCCCTGAGATCTGAACACCAGCTACTGTTAGAAGTCCCACAGTTAAGGGTGAAAACTACGGAGGCCGTCTGGTGACATGGATAAGAAATAAAAATAACTCGTTCCCACGCATTAATATCTCGTGGCCACGAATTACTAATGCGTGGGAACGAGTTAATTTCTTTCTTATCGATGTCACCGGACGGAGGCTAAGCTGTTCTGACAGTTAAAGGGGTTTGGGTGTTGGGGCTAAAACATTCAAAGCTCAGTCCCCCTTTGTTTTCTACGGAGCCCGTCTGGTGACATCTATAAGCAAGAAAATAACTCGTTCCCACGCATTAGTAATTCGTGGCCATGAGATATTAATGCGTGGGAACGACTTAATTATCACACAGTGTTTCATCGTAAGAGATCGGTGTAGTTCACTCCAAGGTTAAACTAAAATGAAATCAAATCAAAATGGTCCATGTTTCATGTAAGTCCGCCCGTTATCCTTAACAGACAGCTGGTTTGACCGCACTGTGAAGTTTGCTCCACAACTTCTCTTGTTTCTTCATATCAGTAATGCCAGGCCACAATTTAACTATGTCGTTCCCACGCATTAATAACTCGTGGCCTCGATTTACTAATGCGTGGGAACGAGTTATTTTCCTTCTTATCCATGTCACCAGACGGGCTCCGTAGTTTTAAACTTAAATTGTTAGAACTTAATCTGACGCAAGGAAACTGAAATACTAATATCTTAAATTGGTAATTTGGTGCATCAAAAGTTTAAATACACAATAAGATACAACAGACTGTAAATACAGTGAACTGTCAGAGTGACATCTGATGAACTGATCGATCACCTCCAAAGTGGAAACATTGAAATCCGTGACGTCGCACCACGTGACATCAGTTTATCGATTATTCAGCACATCTGCATTTTTAGTGTGAAACTCATTTAAACACGTGTTATAGGCCGTTTAGTAGCAGCAGAAGTAGAAGTAGGCTCGAAAAAAAGAGTATTTAGTTGTGTACAAAGAGCGGGATGACTTGTTACTCAAAGTATGTTTCCAAAGTGAAACTATCGTTACCTTGAGGTTTAGCCCGCGGTTTGGCCACATTACTTCTGATGGGAGAGAAGCGGCTGACCGGCCGGTTGGTCCTGGTCTGGAGCCGCAGGGAGAAGAGCTCGCTCCTCGTCACCTTCATCCTCATCCTCAGCGCTTCGTTTTCCTTCAGGCTCTGGGTGAGATGCAGCCGCAGGGACGCCGAGCTCTCCGAGAACAGCTGACTGATCTCCGCCACCGCCGCCTTCACCAGCACGTCCATGATGGACAGAAGCTGCGCCTCCAGGTTTAGGCTTCCCGCCGGCATGTTTGTGGACATGTTTCACCCCGCTGCTGACCAGAAATGTGGCCGTAAAAAAAGCGCAACTGAGTAGCTGTGTTAGCTTAAAACAGAGACAACACAATGGCCTTCCTGGTAGCGTGACGCTCGTTACCGTAATGTCTGGAAAAGCGCAGGCAGGTGGTGAGTGTTTTTATTTGATGTACATACGAAGCTAATTTAGGCTCAGATGTCAACTAACGAATAATAATTATTTGAACTCATTATTATTACTTTTCCATTATATCAATTTTCTTTTTAAACACATATTCTGAGTGTCAATACGATATGTGCACAAGAAATTGGGTAAATTGGACAGATTTAGAGTGCAATTAACTTTTTATACATCTAAATGTGAAATCTTAAAACGAAACATTCGTTTTAATCAATACAAAACGCGTTTTGTAATTTAACTAACTTTCTTTTCAAGTTTTGAAGTTGCTTTGACTTTATCTACATCATAAAGGTTAGCTAAAACCCACAGAAAATCTTTTTGATTGTTTTAAAAATGTAAATATACATATATATGTACTATATAATGTGCAAAAATATACAGGACCTATAGCGAAAATGTTATTAAATGTATTATGTAAAAATATATATACCATGTGCTAAATTACTTGCATATATTCAGAAGAAAAAAAACCCCAAAACACCACAACTCTAAAATACGGGTTATAATTTTACTATTACTTTATTGTCACTCGTTTTTATATTAGTGGAAGGATGTTAAGCCTGTAGTAGCAAAGGATCCAAGCCATCTATAGGTACTCCATCAGCTCTCCTCTTACCATTTCATACTACAGCCAAGTTTTTATTATTGTTTTTTTTTTTGTTCAGAATTATGACTGGTTGATTACTACATATGCAGTAGAAGAAGGAGGATTTTAAATTCCATTCTGGATTTAGCATGGACCCATTGAAGAGAAGCTAAAGTAGAAGCTCGCATGAAACACAGTAAATGAATTGACAATTTAAAACGAAATGCTGCTTATATGTTTTGAGATTTAAAAAATAAATAAATAAAGTTTGTTTTTTAGTTTGCCAAAATCTTTTTAGACGCAAAAATCTCCTTTTTGTATTATACTTCTCAGTAAAATGGTAGCCAAGGGTTTCTCTGTATGATATTGTACAGACTTCCCTTATCAGGCAAGAGATGACATATGTTGGGAATTAGTGTTATATAGATAATACTGACTTTAAATTAATTGAATCTGAATTTGAATTTGAATTGAACTCAATCCTCTCAACACAAAGGTTTTTCGGTTTCGCATAGAACTTTGAAGTTCATCATTTTATTCTTGAACACACAGCAAATTGAGGAACTGAGCGTTTCTGCTTTATGTGCTCAAAACAAACATAGACAACAACACAGCAGTGAATAAAAAAACACAGCATAGTACACTTTCAAACATACTGTAACTGGAAATTGCCAGCATTTGAGTCAACCTCATGTGCCTCGTTACTGTGACAGTAGTCGATCCAGCTCCAAACTAAGACTTACTCATTGTCGTACCATCAACAACCTTTTTTGGTCTTTTCAGTCTATTTGTCAGTATTTTTCTAGGACTCTGCTTCGACTAAGGCTTGCTCGCCTTCCTCCATCTCACCACTCTGTGGTGCATCTTCCAGCTGATCAGTTCCTTCTGTCTCTACACTGTCTCCTTGTTTCTCCTCTTGTCTGTCCATCATCTCGCTCTCAGCAGACTCTTCCTCGTCTTTCTCCTTTGACACCTCGTCTGTTTTTGCCTCCTCTCCTCCCTCGTTACCAGCCTTCTCCTTCTCTTCCTTCTCTTTGTCCTTCCTCTCTTTCTCGATCTTGGAGAGGCTGTGGCAGAGGGACTGGACATATGTGAACACACACATGGGGTCTGGGTTGTTACCCATCATGATCATGTCGCCCACTTCCAGAAGAGGGCAGCAGTCAGCCAGGGACCTGACAGGGAAAAAGAAAAAGAAAGAAAGAAAGAAAGAAAGAAAGAAAGAAAGAAAGAAAGAAAGGAGATAACTTAGTTTAGCAGCAACCTAAACAGATGAGAGATTTCTAAGCTACTCTGATTTGTCTGTGTGGGAATGTAAATTGTGAAACAAGAATCAAAGTAGTGAATAAAATCCTCCTTTTTGAAACCATTATTTTTCACACAAAGTTAAATCCAACATAGAAACTTCAAACCATTTTCAAAGGAATTTGGCATAATTCCTTTCAGTAAAATACAGATTTAAAAGAATAGATGCTAGTAGAACAAGTTTTTATTTCTCCAGTTTGTAAAAATGGTAAATGGTCTGCACTTAGATAGCACTTTTCTACCTTAGTGGTACCCAAAGCACTTTAAGAAGCACTCTTAAAGTTGCAGTAAGTGATTTTTCTGGGCTCTTGAGGTTGGTGCAATCTATGAATACATAAGTTGACATAATGTGACTTTTCAAAATGGCAAATATTTTCTCAAACAGTTGCCTATTTACATATTTAGCAGTTGTGAGCATCATTATAATTAGGAGGTATGATTAATCCAAGTGTAGGAATTACCTGGGTTTTCATCTGCCAAATTCTCGACTATGTTCACCAGTTAGTCACCAATTGTGTCTGTTTGCTGTTTAATTCTCTGTAGATTTATCACAACGAGCAACCATATTCACATTGTGATTTGATGCATTGTCATGATATGCACCCAATTCACTCCGTCTTGGTTCCTTCTTCAGCATAGCATTTTGACTTACCCCTGTTCTTACCACTGCAGTTTTCCCGATTGTGTTGTATGTACAGTACCAGCACTTTAAATGCATTTAATTGTCTAACTGTGTTGGTATTAAATGTCTTTGTGTTGTCACAAATGTAGGAGAGGGTCCGTACTCTGCAGTCTCGAAGGCCAGAGTGAAGTTTTTCTCCCTCTCGCCTGGATTCAGTGAGCTATAGTCGAAAGCGTCTGGAAAGAAACGATGGATCAGAGCACAGAAGGCCATTCCATCGCACCAGGACGATGAGAAGTTCTCTATGTTGACGCCCTAAAAAGATCAAGAGACAGCAGTGACGCAGAGAAAAACACATCATCATCCAGGTATTCTGCTTCTTAGTTCTGTGATCTCATGTTTAAAAAAACAAACCAGATGGATCTGACACATCAGGTAAAGAGTTAGTGTCAAACTCACCTCATAGTTGCGAGTTTTGTTGCGACACCACTGAAGCATCTTCTGTTTGATTGAAGCTCCTGTTGCCATGGCACCAGATGACCTCTGAATTTTGAAGTTGCGAGGCATTGGTGTCCTGAAAATGTCACAATATTACACGATTTAATTAGACCTTTATTGAACCATATTTCATTGGTAAACATAGTGGAGGTATGTGGTTTCATAACATCGACTCACTCCGGTGCTCCTTGTTGAAACTTGGCGATAATGTCGTTTTTAGCAGATGCTCTAATAGAGCGTGCAGAGGCTCTCGGTCGGGAAAGAGAAGAAGCAGGAGGACCAGTCTTTCTTTTGGGCTTCCCTTGCTTTTCTGCCTCCTTAGTCTTTCCTTTATCTTTTGTCTCTGCGTCAACCTCTTTGGCTTGTTTCTTATTCTCCTCCCCATTTGCCTCTTTTTCATTCACATCTTTCTCTTCTTCTTTTGCATTTTTCTCACATTTACTCCTCTTTTTGTCTTTGTTTTTGTCCTTCACCTCCTCTTTATCTCTCCCAGTCTCAGCACTCTGGACCTCCTCCACCTGCCCTCCTTTCTTGTTTTCCTCCACCTCTTCATTCCCATCTTTTACTCCACTTGTCGTTTCAGACTCCTTCGCCTCAACACCAGAGGATGTTATGTCATTATCTTGTCTGGTCTCTTCAGCGTCACCTTCAGCAGGCTGTGACATGGTCTGGGACTTGTTTGTATCTCCATCGTTGGCCTTTTCTTCTCCTGACTGTTCTGGGACTATATCTTCCTCCTCCTTCTCACCCGTCTCCCCCTTCTCCACCACCTCCATTACCCCCTGACCTTCTGCTGTCTCCACTTGGTCTTTACTCTCCACCAGGCCTGACTCACTCGCCTGGATAAAAACAGAAACATACAGATATGGTACTCCATAATGTTAACCTTAACTTTATACATGTGTGTTTGTAGACATGGCATCAACTTCAGTGTGTCTATATTTTAGAATTATACAAACATACAAAGACAATATTGGGCAACGTTCTTTAAAAATTGTCCGCTTCTGGTTGAACAGAGCAGCCAGAGGGAAGACTAAATCAATAGCTGGATATTTCTGAGTTTTCTAAATGTTGATTGAATGAAGCATCTCACTTCAGTCTTTAAATAATTGCAACATGTTTGTTGTCAGTCGGTATATGCGGCTCTAAATCACGTGTTTTCTCGTCAGTGTGACTCAGACCAGCAACTTCCACATTTCATTCTGTCATTCGCACCTTTACTGTTTGTAAAGAAAAGTTTTTCTGTTTCTCTCAGCCAAGAAAGTTTGCAAAGCCTGTCAGTAATCAAACAGAGATACTAAAAATAAATGACAAAAATAATAAAGGACAAACATGAGTTGAACTACATTCTGTTCTGCACCAGTTTAACTGCAGAGATAAATTTAGATTTAATTGATTTCAAACACAAAGAAGGTTAAATTAGTGGCAAGTTTATTTGAAATAATTAGAAGCACTGCCTCTGTTTGAACAGTAACATTATGTAAGATGCAGGACTACTAAAATTAGTGTCCACACATTACTCGAGGGATAACATGGTCCTCGTAATGTGAGCCCTGAAGCTCCAGTCTGGGATTTAATGAGCATCTCAGGTATGTAGAACAGGCAGAGCTTAAACATCCAGATAGTAAGTAAGACTTTTGATGTTTTTAAGTCACATTATACACGTAAAAAGAAGTGAACGTCCTCAGCAAATCTTACTAAAGCCTGATCATAAATCAAAATAATGTACTGTAAATGTAAAATCACTCAATTTTCAAAAATAAAAGCCTTAGTTTCTGAATCAGGGCGTGTTTTACAACTGTATTGCACTACGATGTAACTTAGTTTCAAAGGGTCAACATTTATATTTAAATGTGTGTGTATTTCAATATCAGTATTAAATATGCCCATGCACCCTGTTTGTTAATGACCGACAGTCAAACCAGGTCAGGCCTTGCAGCAGTGACTCATCAGGTGGAATAGGAAACTCCACCGTGCGTTACTTTGCATAACTTGTGTGTCTGTGTGTGAGTCATTCTTCAGCAGAACAGGTGTAGCACAGCTAATACAGCCAGAATCACATCTCCCGTCCGGCTGTCCAAACACAACACCTGCCACGGCCACAAATACTCTTACCGCCTATTCCTGGTATGGAACACAATGCTCGTCATTGAGGGTTTTATAAAAGGGAAAACTTTTTTTTTTGCCACAATTTAGCATGAAAAATACACATACCTGGCTGTTGTTGTTGTTGGTGTCAGTCTGACTCTCTGTAGATGTCTCAACGCTGGACGATTCTCCGTCCATGATGTCCACAAATGTCTGCGCGTCAACTGGCTCGAAGGTCAGATCAGACTTTCTGTTGGACTCCTAAACGATCTCCTCTTCCTTCCCTTTTCATTCAGCCAAAGGTGAACCCTCCTCACAGAAGCTCAACTTATTGTCCTCGTGGCCTCTCACTACCAGACTTTGCCTCCCTGTCCGTGTCTCCCTTTCTCCCCCTCTCTGTCAGCTCTGCTCAGTGTTTGTGATGTGTGTGTTGGTTTGTGGATATCCGCCTTCACCCTCCCTCAACCCGACACCCCCACCCACAGCTTTGCGAGGATTCCTACGCTTCTTTATCTGACCTTTTGAACAACACGGGGTCCTAAAATAGAGTTACAGTGACATAGGCTCGGTCCTACGGGCCGGACAGCTGCGTCTGCTGTGGAAACCGTGTTTGTACACACACGTATGCACATGTGGTTCCGTGCATGGATCCGTTAAACGTGGTTGTTCTGTCATATGACACATCGAGACATAATATGGATGTCTCCTAGTCTTTCACTGACTAGTACACATCCAGTAAGGACGAGAAACAGGGGAAAAAGCAAGCCTGGCATTATTCAAAGTATCACACTTTTGGAGCTCAATAAAGAAGGATCCAGTTTATCTACGATTACAAAAATGTGTGTATTTCTTATCAGTGGCTGCCTGAAGTGAAAAGTTATAACACTCACCAAGAAATAGCTCAACACTTAAAGGATCTGTGTATAAGCCTTGATATTAGCCCCCTCAACCCCAAACCTGCTGGTTTGTTAGAAGGGCAGGTTATTGTTTTAAAAATCCTCAAAACAACACAATTTCTTTAAGCAAGAAACTACAAAAACAGAAAGAATTCATTAGATTTTCCACTTTCTGAAAGTCCTTGAACTGCTCAACAGTGGCATGCACTTCCCCTGAGAAAAATCATCACATCTAAGCTCAAAATCGTGATATTTCATCAAAATCACATTTAGAAAAAAATCTCCAAACATAAACTATTCGTAACAGCTAGATTCTGTAAAAAACAACAACAACAAAAACAGCTTAGAGTCGTGACTCGGCTGTAACATACATGTGATAAAATATGTGATTTTTCAGCTGAACTGGGCTGAACTGCAGGCTGTGCTTACACATAACACATTGGGCAAGTATATAGAAACAAATGGATAATCTAAAATATCTGTAGCACATGGAGCCCACATTTTTTCCCTCAGACTGGTGACACCTGTGGGCACTTGGAATATACTGTACAAGTTAATTTCTTTCCTTTTTTCTCTTTTTTTGGTAAAATAATTAAAGAATTTTCTTTTGTTTTTGTTTGTTTTTTTATTTTATTTTATTGATGGCACTATGACTATCATACTGCACAGAGTACTTTTCTAAGTTCTCTCTACTTCCAGCTATTGTTGTGTTGTTTCCATAGAGGTGCAACACTTTATATTGCAGTGAAAATGAGCCCACAGTGAAAAAAACGGCAACATGAGCAACAAAAGGACATGTGGATCAAGAAGATCTTCAGCTATCCAGTAGTTAACACATGATCTACTTGTTTAAAGACCTGCTGAAATTGGCTATATTAAATTATACATTATACAGTTATGTTTTGTTTTTTAACCTAAAAATTGTTTCACTTTTATATAATATTATTTCTGTTATTTTAGTTTTAGTACCAGATGGGATGATGCCAAGAAGTAAAACAACTGAAATGAAACTTTACCATCTGCTTGCTCTCATTTTCTATTTTTAGTTGCCTTCAATGGAATAAAGTATATTTAAAAATGGAAGCTGACACTTACTGTCCTTTTATATTTATCTGTGCTCTCCTTTCACTCTCTTTGCCCATTATCTGGCTTCTCTACAAATTATTACCTCATCTATTTCTTGTCATCTAACCACTTTACAGTCTAAAGCGTGCACATGGCATAAAGTGGGAACATGGTTATACAAGACTATAGCCTAACTTCTCAGCTTGCCATCCCAGCAGAACGCTACTCATTCAACACGAACCAGATGGTTTTATAAATAAAGGTCTATCTTTATTCCCACTCTGTCTGTCATTATCTCCTCCTCCCTTCTGTCTATGTCTTGGGGGCTATAAATATGTCAGCGCCTTCTTGTGTAGCTCAGACTCAAGGCTCGAACCACTAAAGCACAACTGTTGCACCTTGGATGTTTGTGGAACCAGAGGGTTTGATTATTTTAAATGGGGGAGAGCAGCAGTTGAGCTTTTTACATTTAGGCTGCTAATACAATAAAATTGTAATAGATGAAACGTGTGTGGGTCTGTAGCATGTTAAAGCTGCTATATGATTATTGTTGTTGTTATTTTTGAAGGATCACTTCAAATTGTTGTCTTTACTTGCAGTCAAGTCCCAGTCACATTCTCACTTATCTAAGGATGTTTGGGTCGATGTTGTGGGGGCAAGAATGTATTTTCACGGCCAAATTATGGGGACTCAATTTGCTATTCTGGGACAAAAAGCAAGTCACCATCATGTAAATCATTACCTTTTTAGGCAGAAGGCTTAATTTAAGGTAAATGTTAAATGTTGGGTTCAGGCAAGTTGTGGCCATCGTTAGAGTTAGGAAGGCTCCAGGAAATGAATGTAAATCAATGTGATGTCCTCTGAAGTGATCGTACATGTCTGTCCAAAACAGAGGCTTTCTTGAATATACCTTGTTCTATTTTGAGTTGAACCACATTTCCTTTTGTCTCCTGCATCTGAACTACCACGTTGAAAGTGGTAGCATCCTGCTACGAGGTGTTGTTGTTTTTCACAGTCCCACATAGCAAAGCACATAGTCAGAAACATTTGATCAAACAAGGATGAGACAGAGATAATGAAACTGTTTGACCTTAAAGTGATTTGTTTTGGGTACATATCCATATGCAAATTCATCCTTCCACTTCTGTACGTATTCATCCACTGTCCAAATGTGAATTGGAACTTCTTAACCTTTTTTTTTTGTCATTTTTTGTCCTTGTTAGGTTTATAACTGACATTACAGTCAGTTTGACACCTGATAATTCAGAGTAAATCACAAATGCAGAGAACTGAAAGTGTTTCAGTATAATAAGAATACCTTTCTCTGTGTAGTTAGAAAGGCCTTTACAAAAAAACAGATAAGATTCAAAATGTAAAACATCATGAGATATTCTACATTACATATTACACCAATTAAGAATAAGCCATATATTAAAGATGAGTCTTAAAAAAAAAAGTTATGAAAGAGGATGCTGAGTTTGAACGTCTGAGATCTTAGGACAGAGAGTTCCACAACTGAGGGTTCGCACACCTTTAGTGACAAGCCGAGGCTGGAAACATCAGTTGGGTCCTGTTGGAGGTTCTCAGGCAGTGATGAGGCCTAGTAGGTCAGCAGATCACAGATATTCTAGTAAACAGGAGCCTGACCATTCAAGGCTTTGAAAACAAGCAGTAAGATCTTAAAATCAGTTGTGAAACGCTCTTGTAACCAGTGAAAAGCAGCTAAGATTATTGTGATAAAGTCACTTTTCTCAGAGCGTGTTAAAAATCAGCAGCAGCATTTTGAAATAACTGCAGTCTTTGCATGTTTCGTTTGCTGATGCTAGAATAAAGTGTACTGGAGGAAATGAAAACATGGATAGCATTTTCTAAGTCTGCAGAAGAGAGGAATGACCTGATCTTAGCTGGGAAAAGACAAACTGCACCACTTTGGTTACCTGAGCATCAAAAGATGAGTCAGAGGAAAAAAATAGCACCAAACTTGTGGTACTCTTTACAAATTTTACTTAGTAATGGAACAGGCTGGAGGAGAGATTGTTGTTGCTGCTAAAGCTGAGGTATAGTTGGTTAAATATTTAGCATTATTTGAGTTATAGTTATCTCAGTAACTTTGTGGTTTATGTTTCTTAGTTTCTAACTTGATGGTGTGGTTTTTAGATCAAGTTTGGCAGCTCCCACTATTTATTCTATCATTTCATTTGTCAATTTGAAGACACAGAAATGTTGAAACTTTAGTGTGTTTGCACAATTAAAAAATGTGAATTAATCTATGTGCTCCAGTCCCTTTTTTCTTAAATTGTGCTGTCCTTGAGCTGAAAAGCTATTGATTTCCACAAGTCACCAGTGTGCCATAAGGCCTGCAGGTCAAGGTGTGATTTTAGATGCACAATCTTGATCCAAGTTTCAAACGTGAACTTGGCCTTCTTGGTATTTTTATGTCTCAGAACATGGGGGCAAAAAAACAAAAACTTATATCTAAATGAAGCAGCATTTTGTTTTTCCGTTGTTAGGTTTGTGATTAACAAACCAAAGGTTTATATACTTATTTAAACTAGATTTGACCAAAGTAAACTGAAACTCATGTGATTTGAACACTCTTGGCAGCTCAGGATAGCATTTGGATCTATATTCAATGCAAAGTCAGTCCATAGTCATTTTTATGTCAGAACAAATTGATGTTTATTGGAAACTAACAGTTACAAGTTTAATATCAGTGTCCATATTACTGTCTAGTTTCCCCAGAACTGCTTGACACCAAATTTGCATCCTTGCAGTCTGATGCATTGAAACCTGCTAAAGCTAAAGAGTGCACAGTTTGATCAGGTCACTGTTCTTTAACATGCAATAACATCACTGTCAAATCTTTGCAGCACTAGCATTGCACCACTGTCGTGATTTATTTCAAATCTCATCTTTTTAGAAGATGCAGTGCCCTCAGTTCTTGTGGCATGATGTCTGACAAACCATAGAGAAAGTTTAAGAATTTCCCATGTTGCAAATGTAAGTCTAAATCACTGGGCCGTGGTGCATTCAGCATTTTGCAGCTACAGTTTCATTACAGCTTTTGACCAAGAAATGTAGACTTGGTGTAATTTTCAGAAGCACCATTTCCCAGAGTAACAAATCTTAAAGGTGTAGAATTTATAAGGTTTATTAAAGGACTGAAATGCACGTTTATGCCGTTGACATTCATCGCTTAGTATCCAGCCTGAAAGACAAGAGTGCAACATTAGTCCAAGTTAAAAGATGTACATGTTGGCATTTGTAGATAGTTTTGCCAACATACCTACGTGAAAACTCTGTGGGCAGAACCAGGTTGCCCAGCCCCACCTGGTCTATAACCAGGCAAAGTCACAGGGGGTCTGGAGTCCCTGAAGTTCTGGGGACCTGCAAAGTCCCCTGGGAAGGATGCGACCTGCTGGCCAGGAAGGGGAGTAGGCAGAGCATGTTCTTTCAAGTAGTGATTGTCTTGCCAGAAGTCTCTGCCCTGCTCATAGTTGTGACTGAAGTGGCTGACTGTGCCAGGTGGGTACTGGCCAGTCAGGAACCTGTAGTCAAAGTAGGGATAAGGATAACCCCAGAATCCACCCAGATCATACTGTGGAATGGGATAATTAGGGTATCCAGGTCCAAGAGGTACATCCAAAGGGTGGCCAGCCGGATAGCCCAGTTCTTCCCTCTCCGACTGGCTCTCCCCATTTTCGGCGCTTCTCTCAAAGTGGGACAGCTCTCCTGATTGATACGATGGTTCAGGTGGTGGAAGCGGCAATATTTGACTCACCTCCCCAGGTCTACTGGATCCAAGGTCACCAGTGGCAGCTGACGTGCCTTGACTTCCAGCAGATAAACTAGGAGGTGGTACAAGCCATTCCACTTCTGAGCAGGAGGAAGGTAGAGAAATTGCATTAGACTCATAATTAAATGGCCTTTTGATTGTCCTTCTAATTATAGAACTATGGATTATTATTATTATATTTGTTACCAGGTGGAGGAGCAGCAGCACTACCAGACTGTGCAGAGCTAGCAGCATATCCCGGCTGACCAGGTCTAGAACTGGAGCCGACAGATCCTGCTGCCTCGCTCTGAACAGCAGACTGAGAGAAACTAGAGTCTGGTGGGGAGACAACTCTAGAGGGAGCATTGTTTGGTGCATATCCGGCTGGGTAGTAGACGGGATGTGCTCCCGGGTTAGAGGGAAAACTTGCAGCATTTGGGTCACCGCCACTATTAGGACTGGGATTTTGGCCTAGGACAGGAGAGCATAAATTAATCAGCAGATTAAACACGTTCAGTGTTTTAGGGGAGTGGATGACAGCCCACCTTTCTTAACAGGAACACAGCATATATCCGCAATCAGCACAACAAAAAGGGAAACCCTGAAACAGTTTAAAAAAAACAGGACATCAGCATGTAATTTCTACGCTTCACCAAAAAAGGCCACATCAAAGCCAGACTGTAACATACCCCAAGAAGAACCGTGCAGTCGTCATGGTGAAGACCAGCAGTGGAGCTGGTTTTGACAATAATGAGATATAAATGTTACCAGAGACTTGTCCTGACCAATCAGAGCCTAACAGGTTAACAACACACACCTGATGGTGAAGGACTCACAAGAAAAAAGTGGATCAAGCTTCAGCAATTACTGCAACAAAATCCAGGTGCATAGAGTTGTCAGCTTCCCCTGAGAATCTCAGTCTGTGTTTACTACATTTTACAGTTCACTTGGGTTTGTTCATGTTTCTGTTATGTGGGCTGATATTTATAAATCTGTGGGACGCTAACGCAGTTTGATTGACCAGTAAATGCATTCAATACCGGATTTGCTGTTCTTTTGGTCCTTGTTCTGAGCTGTGTTATGCTTGATCCAGAGTTTTGCCTTTTACCAGGCTTGTAGACCACTTAATAGTATAGAAAAATACTCATCACAAGTTGAAGAAATTTTAGAGAAACTGCACTTTCATGGACAATATAGGCTCATGGAGGTCCTATAATGCATGCTTGTACACAGTTCCAACATTGTACAGTCACTGCAACTATTACCATGACATTGCTTAAGATGAATTTTCCCTGCTTTTTAATAATTATAATGACATGCAAGAAATAAATCTGTTTATCGTCATATTTATTCATGAGAGAGTAATAGTACTGACTTACAAAAAGAAATGCAATTCTGATTTATCGTCACACGGTGGCGTCAACAGACTAAATACACCAGGTCAAGTCTTTTTCTTCTTCTGCTTTTTTTTTTTTATAATTTTTTTTTAATAAACAGAGGCTACCTTGTTTAATAACTATATACTAAAATCACTTTAAAAAAAATAAATAAATAAAAAATTCGCTAACGTTGTGCTTGAAGCTGGACCTGGAGGCAGCACAGAGCCTCAGACCAGATCAGGGCTTCTCCCTGCGGATCCTCACATCTCACAGGCTGCCAGGACGAGCCATGAGTGGATCATATGAACGGTGGAATCTCGGCAGGACGTTGCAGCATCACGTAAGTACATCCTATCATGCAAACACATCAGAAAATGCACTAGAAGCTCTCCTCTTCTTCCGTGTGATCCCGTGCACGGCTCTTGCATGCAGCTTGTGACAGACTGTGAATGTGGGGCTCAGTTCAGTGTGAGCAGAGAGTCACCGAGCATCCAGGCGGACGTGCGCAAACACTCACAGTAACAGCTGGAGGCCTTTTAACACTGAGACAGACCGTTATACAACATATGCATATACAAGTATCTTGCACCACCTTTGCATGAACTGAAGCAGTCAGCTCAGTCAGAAAAAAACGTTGTCAAGCCGATTAGTTTAAATCTAAACTACAATAAACCTCAGATTTTTGCACAATTCTTCTCCACAGTTACTTGCTAAAAATTATAGGTTCGTTTTTTTACAAGTCAGTCTTAAAGCAATAGTCAACACCCATGTGAGTATTTGCAGCATGCTTTGTTTGCTGTAATCATTCCTCAGATCTGTGTCCAAATCTGCTTCAGTATCAGTGATCCACAGCCATCCTTCTGTGTGAAAACCTACTCCAAAGTTCATCTGGAGATAATATGAGGCCCCAGCATTTAGTCACAGAAAAATCGAGTGGCTTTAGTATTTGTTGCACAAAAATTCCCTTGTTGTCTTTACTATTTGTCCACTGCAGATCAGTAACTGGGATGCTCCACTACAAAGACCATAACTTGGAAAGTGCTGAAATGATGATGAAAGTACATCCGTAAACCCTTAAAGGTGCTTTAAAAAATGATTTAGACAACTTTGTTGCACTGATTTCCCATGATCTTTTCAAAGTCACAGCAAAAAGATCTGCCACATTTATGTTTGAAAATATATCTGGAATCAGTACAAATGATGCGCTAAACTTATGAAAACTTATAAACTTATGAAACTGCAGTGAACTGGGTGTTTTTTTAATTTGAGCCTGTTTGTGTCTACAGCTTGTGAACTGTGTTACCTTTCACAGTTTATTCATTTATTAAATGTCTAATGTTAAGGATGGCCAGTTAGACTAAGGTCAGGGGATCATCTTACATTTAGCTAGGAGAAGTACTTTGTTGCTGCTAAGCCTTTATGTCCAGGTCCTTTACAACTTTGGGACTGTGTATACAATGGTTTTGTGTCCTGTTGTTTTAATAAAATAAAGATGTGCACCCTCAAACTACATTAAAAGTAACAGTCAGCCAACACACACACCGGCCTACTGTGTCACTACAGCATGTGGACTGTATGTAAGTGATGTCAATGAACAGACTCTCAGAGTTTCAGTATTTTCTGCTGTTCTTGAACTTTTAAACATTAACCAGATGTGTGTTTAACTGATGGATGTCTGCTGGACATTGATTTTTTTTCCTGCCCTGCGCCTCTACATTCAGTTCAATTTAGTCAAACTAAGTTGGTTAGTTCTGCTGGATTCAAAAACGTTTTTAGAAAGGTTTTTGTCTTCAAGGGAGAAACAAACAGACAGTCTATCCAGACAGCACAACACTACACAGACCAAAACTGTGCAGCTTTTGTGCAACATGCTACATTTCAAACATGTGCACCAGAGAACTGTTGTTAGAAAAAATCAGCGCATTATGTTTAGGATTTTGTCTCTAAATGATCTCATAAGTCATATGCAGCACTTTTTTTGTTTTTTTTTTAGAAAGAAGAAGTAGTGAGTGTGATGGAGAAAGAGAGTCCCGTGGTTTCTCTCTATTTTGGCTTCATTTCTAAAGAAATATCAAAAATGGTGACATTTGCTGTGCAAGAAGTTGCTGATGTTGGCACTTCTTCTGTTGGCACGAATGAAGTGTGCGTTTGAATGCCGGCTGAGCAAATGCAGAAGCACACAAACACGTGTTTCCGTCACTTCAGAGGACATAACGTTGAATTACTTTTACCTTCTACCTTAAACTAAACATTAAACCAAGTCACTGAAGTGTTGAGGAGTAATTTGTGTTATTGGAATGTGCATGTGAAATCAACATGAGTACCACAAGAACACAAACACACACATTTGTACTTTTGTATGAGGAGTCTTAATGACTTGATGCATTCTTTAGCCTCTAACCCCATCAGCAAACCTTACAACTACATGAGTATCCTGCACCTGATGTCCAATGCTGGGGCACTAACCAGGCAAGCTGTAAATCTAAAGATCCTCAAGGACCCCCAAAGGCTCCAGAGTCACTTGTGTAAAGCACAATATAAACTGAAACGACAAGGTGGGTTCTGTTTATTGCCTGATTTGTATAAAAGAGCATTCTTGTGTCAAAATATAACTTTAAAGGAATCGCCCTGTTTGCTTTGTTGCAGAGAAGTTAGAGGAGACCACTGACAACATCTCAGTGTAGGAGGTATTTATCCATAAGTATCAAGAGGTTAGCTTAGCTTAGCACAAAAACAGCTATTTACCACATTACAGGGGGGACTCCAGGATGTCACTGCTTCTGGTCAACAGCAGATGTTTTTTACGCATCTGGTTAGCACAGATTGAAGAAATAATATATAACATCTTAATTAAGAAAAAAGGAAAAAAAAAATTCTGGCAGAACCTGGTTGTCTGTTTCTAGTC